>NC_133331.1:164019003-164127169 GCF_042186555.1 Aquarana catesbeiana | reverse complement strand
AGAATGGTGTCCCCCCTTCCTATAACCCCCTCCCAGCACAGTGTGAGAAGAATGGTGTCCCCCTTCCTATATCCCCCTCCCAGCACAGTGTGAGGAGAATGGTGCCCCCCCTTCCTATATCCCCCCTCCCAGCACAGTGTGAAGAGAATGGTGTCCCCCCCTTCCTATAATCCCTCTCCCAGCAGTGTGAGGAGAATGGTATCCCCCCTTCCTATATCCCCTCTCCCAGCACAGTGTGAGGAGAATAGTGTCACCCCCTTCCTATATCCCCTCTCCCAGTACAGTGTGAGGAGAATGTTATCCCCCCCCCTCCTATATCCCCCTCCCAGCACAGTGTGAGAATGTTACCCCCCTTCCTATATCCCCTCTCCCAGCACAGTGTGAGGAGAATGTTATCCCCCCTTCCTATATCCATCCCCCTCCCAGCACAGTGTGAGGAGAATATTGTCCCCCCCTTCCTTTATCCCCCTCCCAGCACAGTGTGAGGAGAATGGTATCCCCCCTTCCTATATCCTCACTCCCAGCACAGTGTGAGGAGAATGGTGTCCCCCTTCCTATACCCCCCTCCCAGCACAGTGTGAGGAGAATGGTGCCCCCCTTCCTATATCCCCCCTACCAGCACAGGGTGAGGAGAATGGTGCCCCCCCCCTTCCTATACCCCCTCTCCCAGAACAGTGTGAGGAGAATGGTGCCCCCCCTCCTATATCCCCCCTCCCAGCACAGTGTGAAGAGAATAGTGTCCCCCCTTACTATATCCCCTCTCCCAGCACAGTGTGAGGAGAATGTTATCCCCCTTCCTATACCCCCCTCCCAGCACAGTGTGAGGAAAATGTTATCCCCCCTCCCAGCACAGTGTGAGGAGAATGTTGTCCCCCTTCCTATATCCCCCTTCCAGCACAGTGTGAGGAGAATGGTGTCCCCCCTTCCTATATCCCCCTCCCAGCACAGTGTGAGGAGAATGGTGTCCCCCTTCCTATATCCCCCTCCCAGCACAGTGTGAGGAGAATGGTGTCCCCCCTTCCTATATTCCCCCTCCCAGCACAGTGTGAGGAGAATAGTGTCCCCCCTTTCTATATCCTCTCTCCCCGCACAGTGTGAGGAGAATGGTGTCCCCCCTTCCTATATCCCCCCTCCCAGCACAGTGTGAGGAGAATGGTGTCCCCCTTCCTATATCCCCCTCCCAGCACAGTGTAAGGAGAATGGTATCCCCCCTTCCTATATCCCCCTCCTAGCACAGTGTGAGGAGAATGGTGTCCCCCCTTCCTATACCCCCTCTCCCCGCACAGTAGTAGTGTGAATGGTATCCCCTCTCCCCGCACAGTGAGGAGAATGATATCCCCTCTCCCCGCACAGTGAGGTGAATGGTATCCCCTCTCCCCGCACAGTGAGGTGAATGGTATCCCCTCTCCCCGCACAGTGAGGTGAATGGTATCCAGGGGGTAACTACCCCGCATGGGTCGCTATGGGGCCCCCGCAGCCGAGTGGGGCCCAGTGAGGATAAGAGCACCGCTGGCACAGTCTCCCAGCCAGGGGAAGAGAGAGGAAAGGAAGAGGCAAGCTGTCCGTATCAGCAGAGAGCTGAATTGCCCGATGTAATAGCTTTCATTAGAACTTCCAGTGTTCCCGGGGCTCACGTCACAAAGCTCCACCTTTTGGCCCGGTGCCTTTGATAGACAGAACGCCAATCCAATGCGGGATATGTGACGTTATCAAAGGCGTCGGGCCAAGAGGTGGGGCGTGATGATGAGCCCCGGGAAGACAGGAAATTCAAATGAAAGCTATTACAGCGGGCAATCCCACTCTCTGCTGATCCGGGTGGCTTGCCTCTTCCTCTGCATAGGTGGGGCTGTATGGGGCACAGGCAGACCAGGCTGTATTGGGCACAGGTCACGCTGTATGGCGCACAGGTCACGCTGTATGGGGCACAGGTCACGCTGTATGGGGCACAGGTCACGCTGTATGGGGCACAGGTCACGCTGTATGGGGCACAGGTCACGCTGTATTGGGCACAGGTCACGCTGTATGGGGCACAGGTCACGCTGTATGGGGCACAGGTCACGCTGTATGGGGCACAGGTCACGCTGCATTGGGCACAGGTCACGCTGCATTGGGCACAGGTCACGCTGTATGTGGCACAGGTCACGCTGCATTGGGCGCAGATCACGCTGCATTGACACTAGGGCAGCTGTGGGGGGGGGGGGGCTGTTTGCAGGGGGGCCCCATACAACATTTTGCTATGGGGCCCTGCTATTTCTAGTTACACCCCTGATGGTATCCCCTCTCCCCGCACAGTGAGGTGAATGGTATCCCCTCTCCCCGAACAGTGAGGTGAGTAGTATCCCCTCTCCCTGCACAGTGAGAGGTGAATGGTATCCCCTCTCCCCGCACAGTGAGGTGAATGGTATCCCCTCTCCCCGAACAGTGAGGTGAGTAGTATCCCCTCTCCCTGCACAGTGAGAGGTGAATGGTATCCCCTCTCCCCGCACAGTGAAGTGAATAGTATCCCCTCTCCCCGCACAGTGAGGTGAGTGATATCCCATCTCCCCGCACAGTGAGAGGTGAATGGTATCCCCTCTCCCCGCACAGTGAAGTGAATAGTATCCCTCTCCCCGCACAGTGAGGTGAATAGTATCCCTCTCCCCGCACAGTGAAGTGAATAGTATCCCCTCTCCCCGCACAGTGAGGTGAGTGATATCCCATCTCCCCGCACAGTGAGAGGTGAATGGTATCCCCTCTCCCCGCACAGTGAAGTGAATAGTATCCCCTCTCCCCGCACAGTGAAGTGAATAGTATCCCCTCTCCCCGCACAGTGAGGTGAGTGATATCCCATCTCCCGCACAGTGAGAGGTGAATAGTATCCCCTCTCCCCGCACAGTGAAGTGAATAGTATCCCCTCTCCCCGCACAGTGAGGTGAATAGTATCCCTCTCCCCGCACAGTGAGGTGAGTGATATCCCCTCTCCCGCACAGTGAAGTGAATAGTATCCCCTCTCCCCGCACAGTGAAGTGAATAGTATCCCCTCTCCCCGCACAGTGAGGGTGAGTGATATCCCCTCTCCCCGCACAGTGAAGTGAATAGTATCCCCTCTCCCCGCACAGTGAAGTGAATAGTATCCCCTCTCCCCGCACAGTGAGGTGAGTGATATCCCCTCTCCCCGCACAGTGAAGTGAATAGTATCCCCTCTCCCCGCACAGTGAGGTGAATAGTATCCCCTCTCCCCGCACAGTGAGGTGAGTGATATCCCCTCTCCCCGCACAGTGAGGTGAGTAGTATCCCCTCTCCCCGCACAGTGAGAGGTGAATGGTATCCCCTCTCCCCGCACAGTGAAGTGAATAGTATACCCTCTACCCGCACAGTGAGGTGAGTGAATAGTATCCCCTCTCCCCGCACAGTGAGGTGAATGGTATCGTGTGAGGAGTACTGAGCGCACACACCTCCCGCACACATGCCTGTCCCTGGGTGAGCTGTGTGAAGGGGCGGTCCCGGCAGGGGGCGGTGTCTGGAGGAGAGGGGAGGAGGAGGGGCCGGCTGTTATTGTTGCCGCGCTGTGAGCTGTGCCGGGTTGGCGGAGGCTGGAGACGATCTAAACCGGTCCCCGGACACTGACAGACTTGGGGCGGGAAGAAGAGGGTCACCGGGGCGGAGAAGACAAGGAGACACTACCGGCTGGGGGAGGGGATCTCACTATCAACTTCCTGGCTTCTGCGGATTTGCTTTTCCCCGTCTTGGGTTACCTATCGCCGCCTGTGACCGGGGGAGGCTCCGGAGGAGCAGGTAGGAGCCATGCTGACCGAGGAGAGGGGGAGGACGTATGGGGAGCGAGGACGGGGCCTGGAGGGGGTGTGTGGAGACAGGCATGCAGGAGATAGGGGGGGGGGGACACGGGGAATGGAAAGGTGACTGGGAGATATGTGGGAGGTGACTAGAGGAAAACAGGGGAGGGGGGGGGGGGGATAATGGGAGATGAATGGAGGAGATCAGGGGGGGTATAAAGAATGGTGGAGATCAGGGGGGGTATAATGGGAGATGAATGGAGGAGATCAGGGGGTATAATGGGAGATGAATGGAGGAGATCAGGGGGGTATAGTGGCAGGTGAATGGAGGAGATCAGGGGGGTATAGTGGCAGGTGAATGGAGGAGATCAGGGGGTATAGTGGCAGGTGAATGGAGGAGATCAGGGGGGTATAGTGGCAGGTGAATGGAGGAGATCAGGGGGGGTATAGTGGCAGGGGAATGGAGGAGATCAGGGGGGGTATAGTGGCACGGGAATGGAGGAGATCAGGGGGGGGTATAGTGGCACGGGAATGGAGGAGATCAGGGGGGTATAGTGGCAGGGGAATGGAGGAGATCAGGGGGGGTATAGTGGCACGGGAATGGAGGAGATCAGGGGGGTATAGTGGCAGGGGAATGGAGGAGATCAGGGGGGGTATAGTGGCAGGGGAATGGAGGAGATCAGGGGGGTATAGTGGCAGGGGAATGGAGGAGATCAGGGGGGTATAGTGGCAGGGGAATGGAGGAGATCGGGGGGGTATAGTGGCAGGGGAATGGAGGAGATCGGGGGGGTATAGTGGCAGGGGAATGGAGGAGATCGGGGGGGGGGTATAGTGGCAGGGGAATGGAGGAGATCGGGGGGGGGGTATAGTGGCAGGGGAATGGAGGAGATCGGGGGGGGTATAGTGGCAGGGGAATGGAGGAGATCGGGGGGGGGTATAGTGGCAGGGGAATGGAGGAGATCGGGGGGGGTATAGTGGCAGGGGAATGGAGGAGATGGGGGGGGGGGGGGTATAGTGGCAGGGGAATGGAGGAGATCGGGGGGGTATAGTGGCAGGGGAATGGAGGAGATCAGGGGGGTATAGTGGCAGGGGAATGGAGGAGATCAGGGGGGGTATAGTGGCAGGGGAATGGAGGAGATCAGGGGGGTATAGTGGCAGGTGAATGGAGGAGATCAGGGGGGTATAGTGGCAGGTGAATGGAGGAGATCAGGGGGGGTATAGTGGCACGGGAATGGAGGAGATCAGGGGGGGTATAGTGGCACGGGAATGGAGGAGATCGGGGGGGTATAGTGGCAGGGGAAGGAGGAGATGGGGGGGGGGGGGATATAATGGCAGATGAATGGAGGAGATGGGGGGGGATATAATGGCAGATGAATGGAGGAGATGGGGGGGGATATAATGGCAGATGAATGGAGGAGATGGGGGGGGGGGATATAATGGAGGAGTTGGGGGGGGGATATAATGGCAGATGAATGGAGGAGTTGGGGGGGGGGGGATATAATGGCAGATGAATGGAGGAGATGGGTGGGATATAATGGCAGATGAATGGAGGAGATGGGGGGGGGGTACAATGGAAGATGAATGGAGGAGATGGGGGGAATATAATGGCATATGAATGGGGGAGATGGGGGGTATAATGGAAGATGAATGGGGGAGATGGGGGGGGGGATATACTGGAAGATGAATGGAACAGATTGGGGGGGGGGGGAGTATAATGGCGGATGAATGGAGGAGATGGGGGGGGGGTATGATGACAGATTAATGGGGGGGGCTCTACGCACACTGCCAGGAGACATGAAGGTATTGATTAGGTGAGGGGAACTATTAGGGGAATGAATGGGGGGGGGGATGCAATCTTCTACTAGAGTACTGGCTACAATACAGGGGGATGATATTTACTAATAGAGACTCGGCATGAGAGTATATTAAGTATGAAGTATAGGAGGCATTAGTGTTACTAATAGAGTACTGGGGCATTAACTGATGGAATTCAGGTATAGGGAGGATTCTGACACTGGTAGCAGATGGGAGATATTTGCTACATGGGGAGTGGATAATGGAGAATAGGGGGCCTCGAGTACTGACTGATGTATAGAGAGGGCATTGGGACATTTACTAATAGAGTATGGCACTGACTGATGGACTAGAATGGGACTTAGGGCACTGACTGAGTATAGAGCATGTTAGGGCGCTGACTGTTGAAGAATAGGGGTGTTAGTGTACAGCAGGGGTAGGCAACCTGGGCCCTCCAGCTGTTTCAGAACTACAAGTCCCATCATGCCTCACGGAGTAATTGTAACTGCCAGCCTTGCAATGCCTCATGGGAAATCTAGTTACACAACAGCTGGAGAGCCCCCAGGTTGCCTACCCCTGGTGTACAGGGTAATGAAGTATATGGGGGTGTTGGGGTATCAGTTAATATGGAACCTTAGAGTAGAGGCTAATAGAGAATAGGAGGGATTCAAAGTTTGGGTGGTATTGAGGTGCTGGATAATGGGGTACAAGAAGCATTGTGCCATTTGCTAATCATGTATAACTGGATGTTGGTGTATAGGAATCTGGCAAGAGGTTTGTTATAATTATTATATAGGATTTATATTGCAGCAACAGTTTGTGCAGCACTTTACAATATAACAGGGGACAATACAATACAGAAGGAATAGGAGGGCCTTGCTTGTGGAGCTTACAATCTATTGGGGTACAGGCCTGGCTGAGGTCACATGAGTATTTTGGCATCCTCTAGAGTCGGTTTAGAGTGATTTCAGCTTATTAAATAGGGAATGGCACATTGGAGATTTTTCAAGTTGTGGGGTCCCTGGGGTAATCACACTAATGGCCGGTATGTTGTGAGATGGTGTAACTAGTGGGGTTCAAAACGGAAGGATAGAGAGCTTTAATGAAGTTGTATCTGAAAGTGAAATATTTTTAAGTGGGATTGAAATAAAAATGTTGGTTTGTTTTGAAGGCTGAGATCAGGCGGTTGTATTATTAGATGGTATAAATGAAGATGTGTGAAGGCACAGTGATAGTAGATGAGGGAAGATGTGATCAGTAGTTACACACAGTAATAGGTGAAACGGCGACATTTGTGCACCCGGGGCTTTATACAATCTGCTTTGTTAGAACGTCTTCCTGAGAATGATTTGGAATGTGTTTAGACCGTTTATATCAGTCGTTCATGTAAGTGATGTGACAATGAAGCCTATGTTGTCATAAACACACTGGCAGCTTTTTAATTCTCTGATGATATCAATACACAGACTAAAGGAATGCTTGTGATATTTTGTAACAAATGCATGTGGGTCCCCTTGCTTGATGTGGTTATTTTATTAAAAAAAAAAAAAAGTCCAATCTGTGTAATATAAGTATTTTGTAATAAGCAAGCCTATGACGGTTTTATAAGTGGGATTTCATATGTCATAAAGTGACACAGGACAGGATTCAGCCATTTTTTGGTATATTGAGGAGTTGATCACATATCTTCTCATGTGTTAGCTGGTTCCTTATGACAGTTCTTCCATGCATTGTGAAGTTCCCTTTCTCCTAATGAAGCTCTGCCAACCTGTTCTGGGTGGATGCCAAGTGGTGCCTTGCAGGCCTTTGAGATAAAGGCATGTAGGTAAAGGTTGGTGGCCAGCAGACACAGGGGAGTAATTAAATCATAAATAAATAATGGGGAGTATTAAAGTATGTTGAAGGGGTTACTTCTTAAATTGACCTCTCAGCAGTGCTTTAGTGTATATGTATTACAAAATCCAAAATCTTGGCAGCTGGGTGTGTGATTCATGCGTGTATTGGGTTACTGTTTTGGATTCCCTGAACATAGCGGGGAAGTTCATCTCCTATTGTTTTGCAGCTTTATGTTTTCTTTCGTTTGCAGTATTGCATCAGTTGTTGGATCCTTTACAATCTTTTACTAGATTTGCTGGCCTTCATTGCATTTCAGTTTTGGTTTTGTTTACAGCCGTGTGTGACATTACACATGTGAACCTTGCAGTGATCATACCTGCATGTCAGCCAGCAATGTGCTGTGCTGCTATTTAATAAGCCGTATGGATGAAAGTTTCCTGCAGCTACTATAGTGCTCAGTGTGACTGTGCATTGGGAATTGGTTCATTTAAACAGTGTTGTGTGGTGTCAGCTGAGCAAAGCAATTTAGACTTTGACAAATATCAGTTATACAGGCAGATCAATTTCATCAAGTAAAGGGAGAGGTGTGTGTGTGTGTTTTTTATTTTTTTAATCTATCTATTTTATTTGTTTATTTTTCCTAAGGATATCATTTTGTTTACATGCAACCTGGTTATACATTTACTTTGGTCAATTAAAACATGGGAAAGGCAGTGATGGTAACATTTGTTGATCTAGCTGATATGTTTTCAGAAGCTCCTGTGGATGGTGTAATGAAAGCTGGATTCTGATTGGTTGTTCTGTCTTATATTGTAACACTTTTTTTATGCTCTGCAGCTTGGCTACACCAGAAGAGTGTGTGTATTTTTTTATATATATATATATATATATATATATATATATATATATATATATCTTTATTTCTACACACACATTTTCGCTTTTCTTTTTTTTTTAAATTTGCTATTCTACAAGACAAGAATACTGTTTATTTTTGTTAAGAGCTACATTGTTATAAGTTGTGGTTGTAGAACCCTGCACTTTGCATATACTATGCTGTTTGTTTTTTGGGGGAGGGGATCATACTGCACTTGAAGGTCACAGTAACTGCAGTGGGACAATATTTGTTGTTTGAGTAACAAAAAAGATCATGTCCTGAATATAAATAAATAGAAAGTGTTCACAAATGTCACCTATAGTTTATAATGCTGTCAGTTTTATCGGTTGCATTCACGGCCCTTCTTGGATATTCGGGGCTCATTAAAAAAATGATGCTGTCCCAATTTGGATACAAAGTGTAACTATTGGGGTGCTTTCAGGTTATTTTTAGTGTGGAAACGTGTCCCCATAACATTCCCTGGCCCTGCTGGGGCACATAGGTATTGGGAATGACGTGAGGTACGATGAATTTCCTTATAATCGCCTAACAATTGAAAACAGATTTCCTACAAAATTAAAATTTGTTCAGAAAGATAAAAGGGCACAGGAAATTGTTTTAAGCATAAATGTTTTAATGGAACCAAGACCAGTATGAGATACATGAAATGAATGTGGAGCCGTTACTGATCTGACCCTGACACATATTTGATTCTCTGAGAGAGATGAAAAGCATTTGACCTTTTTACAGCTTTACTGCCCTGTTGTCCGAGGTCACCACTGCATTCCTCTGTCATTTGTATTGTTGCACATTTGGATTGCATTTAATTTGCAGGCTGGACCAATTAAAACGTTTCTGTTGATGAAGATCTTAGTTCCAGGCAGTGATTATTACATCCATATTGCTGGGTTGTAGACGATGTATCCTTTTCCAATTTGTTTCCCTTTTCTGCTACAGCTGTGTCTGTTATTTCTTGTTTCAAATTTGATCTGTTTGGACATTCCAGTATTATGTGATTCCATGTAGGAAGCCTGTTGGTTAGGATGTAACAGGGGTTGTAGAATTGCTTTACTAGGGGTTAGAGAACCCAGATCTTTAAATCCTATACCATTGTAAAAAAAAAAAAAGACAGTTGTTTGAGGTCCCAAGTTTTAGATGACATTGTGATTGTTTTGCCAAAACGAAATGGTGAGCATTTACATGGAGAAAAACAAACTAAAGTAAGTCACTCCAATGCAATAGTAATATAAAGTGGTACTAGATGCAAAATAAAAAAAACAAAAAATACATATAAGATGCAGACTGTCAGTTGCATTAACACAGCAGTCTTTGTTTTTCCCCTTTTAACATAGTTTTATTACTCGGTCATCCTGCCAGTAATGGTGGGCTTCACACTGCCACCCAGGGGTTTGGCTACAGCACTGGTGCAGCACAGTCTACCCGCAGTTTTCTTGCAGGTTACCCATAGTGTCCCGTAGACTTCTGTTAGATCCTGCATTTTTTTGTTGTGTTTTTTCTGAAAGTGCACCAAAGATGCAGCATGCAGGATTTTTGCACTTTCAGAAAAATGTGATAGAAGTGTAAGGGAAACTGGGGCTACACTGTGCTGCCATGTGAAACCACCATCAGCCCCCCCCCCCCGATCACATTGGCACAATTTGACAAACTCTTTTTTTTTTTTTTTTTTTTTTTTTTTTTTTTTTTTTTTTCAGAGGGCCAGATTTGATGAAGTGAACATGTGTGAGGGCTGACCTTTTTGCCTGACATTCTTTGAACCATTAAAATTCAGTCTTATGCAGTGGACTTTTCGACCGGACTGGTCCGACGGACAATCCGATTGTGTGTGGGCTTCATCTGACTTTTCCAGTTGAAAATCTGATGGACTTTAGATTTGAAACATGCTTCAAATCTTTCCGACGGACTCGAGTCCGGTCGAAAAATCCGCTCGTCTGTATGCTAGTCCGACGGATGAAAACTGACGCTAGGGCAGCTACTGGCTATCGACTTCCTTATTTTAGTCCGGTCGTACGTCATCACGTATGAATCCGTCGGACTTTGGTGTGATTGTGTTTAGTCAAGTCCGTTCGTTCAAAAGTCCGCCGGAATGGCCGTCGGACTTTTGTTGGCTAAAAGTTCGCTCGTGTGTATGCGGCATAAGTGTATTCGTTCAAGCACTAATACACTACCCAACAAGAATTCTCTTGCCTTTGTGGCTGTGTGTGAATAAAGAGATGAGTGTGTTATTTGGATATATACCTTATTTATTGGCGTATAACACGCACCTTCACTTTAAGAGGGAAGTTTCAGGAAAAAAACTTACATTTTAAATAAAGAACTGTGAAGCAAAATAAGGGTCAGTGCCCATCTGCAGCACGCACCATTGCCAGGAGTGCAGCACCATTGATACCCATCCATCTGCAGCCTCAGAAGGGACAGGGAGGGGGGCGGAACGAGTGCTGAAAGATTACATACAGGAAAAACTTCTTTTCTCGGCGGCCTCTTTAATACAAAGTCCCGCCTCCTATGATGGACAGAACAGTCGTCCAATAGCAGCACAGGAAACGGGACTTCCTATTACAGAGGCCCCTGTGTAAACAGGAAATCTTCCTGTGTGTACGATGGCGGGGTCATCAAATAATGCACTAACTGGGAGTAGTGCTACATTTCCGAGTAAGGAAGTTGGTATTTCTCAAATAGGGTTTGTGTCGATAAGTTATCCTTATGATCGCACAGATCAGCAATATGTATTAAACCCTTGTTTGTCCACCAAGTGAACACTTGAGGATTGAGACCCGGGGTGAAGTCAGGATTTCAAGTCAAGGGAGCCAAGTGAGCATGAGAAGATTTAAATGTATAAGGTTTCATCAATCTGTCCCATAGACTTAGGGAAAAGGATAGTGTGAGGCACATTATAATTGGTCTAGCTCTCATCCATAGCCACATCATGTGGCTATTGTAACCTGTACATCTTTTATTAACATGGGTACATTTATTACTTTTTATTTTGGAGCTTTTATGTTTAATCTGTTATTAGAGTATTAAAAAACATATAACAAAAACGTATACAACTTGCGAGCATACATGCAAGAATTTGGATACAGAAGTACAATATGAGGCTCATGGAAACAAACCAATATCAGAAGGCAGAACGATTACCGGTATAAATTCCACGTAGAAACGGAAAGGAGGACATGTAAAAACGGGCATAATGGTATAGGACTGCTTTTTAGGCATCCTATGCTCATAGAATCAATCAGTTATCACCTATTAAAGGTATATAAGGGCTGGTTCACACCACAAAAGTTTGTATGCATTTTTGGTGTGTTCCGGTGCCCCTTTTTTTTTTTTTTTTTTAATGCGTTTGCAGATGTTTCTTTGTGTTTTTTGTTTTTTTTTTTTTTCTTTTCTTTTCTTTTCTTTTGCTGTACTGGGGTCCGTTGCATTTTTTTTTGTATGTGTTTTACCGTGTTCCAGTACAGTTCAGTTTAGGAAAAATGCACATGTTCTACTGGCAAGCTCTGGGACTGACCACACTGGTGTGAGCTATGCCATTGGAAATCATAAAACCTACTTATCATGCGTTTTTGTTGCAGCAAAAAATTACACACTGGACTGCATGTGGTGTGAACTGGCCCGAATACCATAAATGATACCCTAAGAATCAAAGGGTCTGATGGCTAGCGTAAACAATGAGATAAGACCGTGAACTAGTACAACATTCATACTGTTCATGAGAAAGGGAAAAAAACGGGGTGTTTAAGGATAGAGAGAGGGGTGTACAGCTATGCGCTCTTACAGGATTGAATAATGTCCCTGCATTTATACTTTTTCTTTTGCAAACTGTTGACTATGGCGCTCGATTTCTCCCCCACCCCTCAAATCACAGAACGTTGAACTAATAGATTGAAGATAGATGCTTGCAGTTTCATCTTAGGGCAATCATTGACTGGTGTTCCCTTTTCTTCATAGTAAGAGGAATGATCTGTGCACTGTGAATGTTTAATGTCAGAATGTCGGTCATACACAGTGAGAAATCTTACCGTGTATGGACAACCTTTAGATCCGATGAGGTATCTGCTAATAGTGTTCAATTTTCAGTGTTTTCTTTTTTTTTTTTTTTTTTTGTTATTGCCTCTTGGGAATACTTGCATATAAAAATAGTATGTGGGGCACAATGTAACGTCATGGCATTTGTTGTGGAGTGTTAAGAATTTCTAGATGTCAGACTACAGATGCTTATTTGTATGATAAAAGACTTTGCTATTCTGCCTTATTAGACAGCTCAGCTTCTTGGTACACGAAAATACTATCAGTTACTCTAAATTCTGAGAATATTTCTGATGCCGTTGTTTGTTAGTGCCAATAGCTACTAATGATTGCTCTATAGGAGACAGTTATTTGTGAGACTGTATAATAAAAGAAATGGCTGCATTGTGTATTGTTAAAATTACCCTTGCGGGCGTCTGTGGAGTGTGTCAGAATTAATCTTGCTGGTTTTCTGGAGTGACGCTGAGAATGTGTTTAGTATCTTTCATGTTTCTCTGTGTGCAGATTTCCAGTGGTGAATGTAATAGGGCGGCTCTATGCAGGTCAGAGATGAAGTACTGGTGGGCATGGACTGGGACTTGGGCTTGAGAGTGAAGTTGCTCATCTGTCCCTCGGTGACCCAGGCAATCTGCTGGCACTGTCTTTGTAATGATGGAGCCCTGCGACTGAGCCGTATGAAAGATATTCTGTAGCTTGTAATGAGCTGTCTGACAGTGTTTCCCATTTATGTTGATGAATAAACCATCACAGCAAACTCCAAATCGGGGTGTATTTTTTATTTTTTTTCCCCTTTGTTTTGGCTTTTCTTCTTGAATTATATATTCTTGTATTTGTGTAAATTAGATAGCTTTAGGCTTCATGTAGCCGGGACATTTTTACAACCTCTCCTGAACGATTTGACAGATAGTAACCCACGTTTAAAATGCCAGTCTTGTCGTGTTTACATGCCGCGTTATGGGAAATTTTCCTCTGATGGAACTTTATAAGGCAAGAGTCTTCAAACAATGTATCAAAAAATATATACATTTTATTTATCAAAAAGTTAAAACATGACAAAAAGTGATAAAAAGGAGGTGGATGCAAACAATTTCAGATGGTGGTAACACAAGGAGTATACATAACTATACACAATGATGCACTTAACCCCACATGAGCTGTTTCAGCGAAAAGCTGTGAAGCAAAGGCCCGATGCGTTTCGAGGTTGTAAATGTTGGAACCTCTCTTCTTCAGGGGCTGATGGTGAGGTATGTAATTATCTAGAAACATTTTATAAGGAGGAAACGGAGTAAACAACAAAGTAAGAACCAAACATGATATAATATTTAAATATGTTCATATAGCATGAAGATCAGAGTTTAATTGATACAGAAATATTCTGACCGTGTTACTCCTAAGCCAACATCGAGTAGCATCCAGCTTCAAGAAAAAATGGGGCGGAATGGTTTGGAAAGACCAAGCACATCCACAACCCAGGACAAGACACAAAGGGGGTCCTACCACTTATCGTGTGACACCTCAGGTGTCTGATATCAAAAGGTGTGCCTGTCAGCTGAGAGAGAGAGAGAGAGAACAGTATGAAGGAACCCATCCAATAAAAATGGAGAGGGGGTGGGGGCGCGTTTTGCATTTTTAGAAAATAAACTTTTTTATTAATTTTTTTTCAAAATAGCCAAAAATGAAAAACGCCTGTCAACAAAACATGGCTAAACGCGAGTTACCGCATTTAGCTGCGTTTGGCATTAGTGGTGTAGTGGGTAGCACTCTCGTCTAGCAGTAAGACGGGTCGCTGGTTCGCATCCCAACCACGACACTACCTGCCTGGAGTTTGCATGTTCTCCCTGTGCCTGCGTGGGTTTCCTCCGGGTACTCCGGTTTCCTCCCACACTCCAAAGACATGCTGGTAGGTTAATTGGATCCTGTCTAAATTGTCCCTTGTATGTATGAATGTGTGTTAGGGACCTTAGATTGTAAGCTCCTTGGGGGTAGGGACTGATGTGAATGTACAATGTATATGTAAAGCGCTGCGTAAATTGACGGCGCTATATAAGTACCTGAAATAAATAAATTTGAAATGCCTCTAAACTCAGCTTCTGAACCCATATTTTATTTATTTTTTTGCGGTCCAAAAAAAGCCTCTAAACTCAACTGCCTAGAAATTATTATAAACGACTGTGTACATGTACTGATAAGATAACAGAGGAGAGTTCAGGAGCAGTTAAAAAATGGCCAACTGCTCCTAAACATGCGTTTTAAAGCGGGATTCCGGCCTTAAAAAAAAAAAAAAAGTAAAAGTCAGCAGCTACGAACAATGTAGCTGCTGACTTTAAGTACTTACCTGTCCTGGGTGCCCACGATGTCGGCCACCCGAGGCCGACCCGTCCCTCAGCTCTCTGGTCCCGGTGCCGCCATCCTAGGTAAGGGAAACAGGCAGTGGAGTCTTGCGGCTTCACTGCCAGTTTCCTACTGCACACGTGCAAGCGCTCTGTGAATGGCCCCGTGGTGTTCTGGGAACACACACAGTTCCCAAAAGACAACGGGGCCGCTCACCGAGGAGAATAACACGCTGCGGAAAAGGAAGAGGCAGATTAGGAAGACTGCCTAGCAACAAGGGTTTAGGTAAGTTTTAAATTTTTTTTTTTTTTTTTTTTTTTCCCAGGGTGGCCCTCCACTTTAACAGCAGCAGTGTACATGAGGCCTTACTCCACGGACTAACACATCATCTTCTTCTCCTTTTTTTTTTTTTTTTTTTTTTGAACTCTGTAGCCCAGGACCAACATAGCAGGCGCTGTCGTGGAGAGGAGAGCGGACAGACGTGTGCTTCCTAGACCTTTGCAGTAATATCCTGTGACCTAGAAAATTGGAACTACCGCTGTTTTATTCTCTAGGGTGTCTGCTTTCAAAAAATTTATAATGTTTGGGGGTTTTAGGAATTTTTAAAGAGCAACTGTCATCTCTGTCCTGCAGCAGCTCCTTCTCTGACCTGCTGTTGACTCACCGACAGTCCCATTCACATTATTGGAACGGCTGGTGATGTGGAGTTGACACAACAAGATGAAGGGACATGGCGGCAGCAGGTGAGTGGATGCCCACTAACAGGCACTGCCATGGTGGCTCTGAAATGACAGGTGCTCTTTAAATGTAAAGATTTATTTTTGTTGGTAGTTAGAATATTTAATATTTGCAAACAAAATTAAGGTTTCCTATTTAGAATAATAACCCGTCAGGTTAGTAAAACAGCGCTATCAGAACAGATTCAATCATACAATTTGTAGTGTACATAGATTTGCAAAATAATGGGATAAAGGAATATTCCTGAACTTTTAGTTTATCTCATGGTTACTGTGAAATTGTGTGAATTCTTCAATGCGGTGCATGTTATCTCAGCGTGCAGAGCTTGAAATTAATTGAACGTTTACCAAAAATGTAAATATTGCAGAATATACAGCCTCATGCTACATAACTAAGCTCCATTTCATACAAATGATCAATGTATCTTAAAATAGAAAATTATCTTTGGATAGATTTAAAAATAAAAAAAAAATCAAGTTTTATTTTTTTTTTTTTTTTTTGTAAACCCATTGATTTATATCCACCCTGCTCACTCACTCCTGAAACCAGGGCAGTAGACTTGTAGTGTGCATAGAGCACCTGGTGTTTAAACCAAAAAATTGACAAATCTATGGACTGTTTGGAGTGGTGGGAAAAGGGTTTTTACCTTGATGCATTAAGGTAAAATGCAGGAAAATGTGGTAAAAGTCCTAGATATTTGTATGATTGTTTTAAAACCGTTTTTTTTATTATTTATCTACAAATTATTGTAGCTGCTGACTGTAAGACCCCATTCACACAGGGGCAACACGACTTGCAGGTCGCCTCAGCGAGGCGACCTGCAAACGACTGCCCGGGCGACTTGCAAAACGACTTCTGTATAGAAGTCTATGCAAGTCGCCCCCAAAGTCGTACAGGAACCTTTTTCTAAGTCGGAGCGACTTGCGTCGCTCCCCTTAGAACGGTTCCATAGCACAGAACGGGAGGCGACTTGTCAGGCGACTAGGTCACCTGACAAGTCGTCCCTGTGTGAATGGGCTCTAAGGCCCCATGTACACTGCTGCTGCTAATCGGACGTTCAGACACTGGACACTTTTTTTTTTTTTTTTTTTCAACTGTCCCTGAACTCATTCAGTGTTCTCTTGTGTGTACGTGTACACAGGTTCGTTTACTGTCGTTTTTAGGCAGTTGCGTTTATAGGCCTTTTTTTTGAAGGCCAAAAAAATGAGTTCAGACGCTGAAGTTTCCGATGCGTCTAAATGCGGTAACCCGCGTTTTAGACGCATTTCGTTTATAGGCGTTTTTTGGATTTTGACAACTTTTAATAATTTTTTTTTTTTTAAGATCTTCTAAATGCAAACGCTGCTAAACGGACGTTTTTAAACATGGGTTACTATCTGTCAAGTTAAATCGTTCAGGAGAGGTTGTAAAAACATCCCGTGTACACGAAGCCTAAATATTAGGACACTTGCCTGTCCAGGGATAAGCGGAAGTTCCATTTTTTTTTTTTGGGTGGAACTACACTTTAAACAGTGCCTGATTGATATCACTTTAAGTTGGTTCAGTTTGGTACAGTGTCATGCATATTCCATACCTGGCTGATCTCTGTGGAAGCTGAAAATCACTGTAGTAGGCACCACTACTACAGTGGTCACTGCTAGTTTCTGTGTGGCTACCATGCTGCTTAGAAAATCTAGGAGGTCACCTACTTGCCCTGGGTGCCGCTGAAGTGACTTCGGCAACCGGCGCTGGCTGTGGAAGTCACTGCAGCAACTCCTGGCTGAGTGATTACACTGCTGGATTCTACTGGGTGCCATGCACCATAACATGTGAGTGTAACGGCTATAGGTTTTTCCTTGCATTTTTTTTTTTTTTTTTATGGGATTTTAATAGAAAAGGTTGCACTATGATTGTTTATTGTGGTTCTTTAGTCAACTCATTGGAGATCTCATAGGAGGAGGTGGTGCAAGCAGGAATCCCAGTCCTAAACCAAGCCTTGTTAGACCCACTTTCTGGGTTTTCTAATCTGGTGAGTCCCAGTGTGGAAGGTGATGGGATTGGGATCACGGAGGAAAATTTTATTAATGTATAAAGTCTGGAGCGTCACTTCTTTAGAATATAAATATATATTCTGTTCTGTCTATTGCACTATATGTCTATATGCACTTTATTATATATATTATTTTGTGGCACTATAAGCAAATTTGACTTTTTTTGGGTATCATTGATGAGTTTCACATTTGATATCTAGTGCTTACCATTGTGAAAATCTTTGCTATGGTTTGACTGATGGAATCAGACAAACGGAATGTACAGCTAGGCTCTATCTGGACAGAACTGGGTACTGAGGGAAGGATTTTCCTTTTTTTTGGAATACTTTGCTAGCAGAATTTTCTCCTAAAACTTCTTGTTCGTTCTCTTTTTTTTTTTTTTTTAATTTTTTTAATTAAATGTCATTTTGTTGTTAAAGAAGGAAATATTTTGTTCGGATGATAACTAAATATGGCAGATAAGAGTCTGTTTTATCTATTTCCAGGAAGACAGATAAGTTTGTGTTGAAAATAGCAGTTTGGAGTGAGATTACAGTAACAGTTGACAGCCATTGTAGCGATATCTTGCATTGCAGTAGAAAACGGTTTTACATCTGTAACAACTTTAGCTACGATAACCGCACAATCAGAACGTTAAAAAAAAAAAAAAGCTTTTCAAACTAGTAACTTAAAAAATAGTGAGGGGCTTTGTGCAATGAAAACAACCCGTAGGTCCAAGGATATAGGCAACGGAAATGATATGCATATTTTGTAAGAGTTGAGCGCCCCCCCCCCCCCAACTTCCTATTGTCTGAGGCCACTCATCACATTTTAAAACAAATAAACATGGAAACTTGAGAGGCGGAGCCAGTCTTGGCTTTATGAGAAAAGTCAAGAATCGCACACTTCTTCAGGAATCGCGGAGATGTAAATTTGTACATATATTGTTTGTCTGTATAAGTGGATCTACTGTTTGTTTGTTTGTTTGTTTGTCATGGGATTTTCACTAAAGGTAACGTCTCTTGTTGTTTTTTTTTTTTTTTTTTTTCCATAGATGGAAGCTGGCATTCTCTGAGTCCGTGAACTACAGTATCTTACAAAATTTTTGTAAATATTTTTATTTTATCTTTTCATGTGACAACACTGAAGAAACGACACTTTGCTACAATGTAAATTAGCGAGTGTACAGCTTGTATAACAGTGTAAATTTACTGTCCCCTCAAAATAACTCAACACACAGCCATTAATGTCTAAACCGCTGGCAACAAAAGTGAGTACATCCCTAAGTGAAAATGTCCAAATTGGGCCCAAAGTGTCAATATTTTGTGTGGCCACCATTTTTTTTCCATCACTGTCTTAACCTTCTTGGGCATGGAGTTCACCATAGCTTCACAGGTTTCCACTGGAGTCCTCTTGCACTCCTCCATTATGAAATCACGGAGCTGGTGGATGTTAGAGACCTTGCGCTCCTCCATCTTCTGTTTGAGGATTCCCCACAGATGCTCAATAGGGTTTAGGTCTGGAGACATGCTTGGCCAGTCCATCACCTTTACCTTCAGCTTCTTTAGCAAGGCAGTGATTGTCTTGGATGTGTGTTTGGGGTCGTTATCATGTTGGAATACTGTCCTGCGGCCCAGTCTCTGAAGGGAGGGGATCATGCTCTGCTTCAGTATGTCACAGTACATGTTGGCATTCATGGTTCCCTCAATGAACTGTAGCTCCGCAGTGCTGGCAGCACTCATGCAGCCCCAGAGCATGACACTCCCACCACCATACTTGACTGTAGGCAAGAAACACTTGTTTTGTACTCCTCACCTAGTTGCTGCCACACACACTTGACACCATCTGAACCAAATAAGTTTATCTTGGTCTTATCAGACCAGAGGACATGATTCCAGTAATCCATGTCCTCAGCCTTCTTGTCTTCAGAAAACTGTTTGCGGGCTTTCTTGTGCATCATTTGGAACTTTGGAAGAGGTTTCCTTCTGGGATGGCAGCCATGCAGACCAATTTGATGCAGTGTTTGGCGTATGGTCTGAGCACTGACGGGCTGACCCCCCCCCCCCCCCCCCAACCTCTTCAGCACTTAACCTCTTTGGTCGACCACGACGAGGCCTGTTCTGAGTGGAACCTGTCCTTTTAAACAGCTGTATCCTAGGCCATCTTTATGTAGAGCAACAATTTTTTTTTTTTTTTTTTTTTTTTTCCTCAGAGCTCTTTGCCATGAGGTGCCATGTTGCACTTCCAGAGTATGAGAGAGTGAGAGCGATAACACCAAATTTAACATGCCTGCTCTCCATTTACTCCTGAGACCTTGTAACACTAACAAGTCACATGACATCAAGGAGGGAAAATGGCTAATTGTGCCCAATTTGGACATTTTCACTTAGGGGTGTACTCTCTTTTGTTACCAGTGGTTTAGACATAAATGGCTGTGTGTTGAGTTATTTTGAGGGGACAGCAATTTTACACTGTTATACAAGCTGTACACTCACTACTTTACATTGTAGCAAAGTGTCATTTCTTCAGTGTTGTCACATGAAAAGATAGAATAAAATATTTACAAACATGTGAGGGGTGTACTCACTTTTGTAAGATGCTGTAGTTTCAGGCCAGATACTTTGAGTTGCAAGAAAAATAGTTAGATATATGTGGCTTCTCTTTAAAGTATGTGGTAAAATATGTTTTGGTATTGGGCCTCTTGCACACCGATGCCTAAAAAAACGCAGCATATTTTTTTTATTCATTACTGATGCAGTGCAGACCATCGTTGTCAATGTGCCTCTATGCACAGGCACGTAAACATGTGCTGTGTTAGATCTGTAATAGAAAAAAAATGGATATTTGCATTGCTGGTTAGTATATTATGCACGTAAAGTGTTAATTTAAAGGAAATCAAATCGCAATCTAAATTTTTTTTTTTTTTTTTTTTTGTATGTGTGTGTGTTCACAAAAAAAGTGCAAAACAATTTCTGCCAGGGATACTGATGTTCAAACAGCAGTACCTTGTACAAGTACCTTTTTATTCCGGAGAAAGGTAAAAGCAATCAAAATGATCTAATGTTTAGGTGGCACAGGGTCTTATAAACTTTTTTTATTTTTTTATTTTTTTTTTTATCCCAACTTCTCTCCAGAGGTGTTTGGAGGCAGAAAATATGCAGAGCCAGCGCATGCAGGAGAAATGTTTCTGCGTTTACAAAAAAAACCCACTAATCGCATCTAAATGTGCTCTAGCACATTTCTATGCTCCAGAGGAGGGAAAAAAAAAAAAAAACGTTCTGTGTGCATGGGGCCTTAATGCGTTTTTTGATGCATTTTGCAGCAATGCAGGGAAATTTATTAACGTGGGTTCTTATGGAACATGTTCACATCAATGCATTTTTGTGCCTGCATTGTGCCATGTAAAAAAAAAAAAAAAATTGCCGGCTAAAAAGAAAATCGCCCTTAGGTCTAGTATGGATTCAGAGGACCCCCACCCACGTCAAAATGTAAAAAAAAATGACGTGGGCCCCACCCCCCAAAATCCATACCAGACCCTTATCCGAGCATTCCCCCCACCCCAAAGTGCCTTGCCCCCATGTTGATGGGGGCAAGGGCCTCTTCCTGACAACCCATGCCCGCCCGGTGGTCGTCGAGGTCTGCGGGTGGGTTGCTTATCGGATATTTCACAAGGAGGCCTCCCCCTATGTGAAATGAGTATGGGGTTCATTGTACCCCTACACATTCATCAAAAAAAAGTAGTGTAGTGTAAAAGAATACAGTAGACAGTTTTTGACAAGTCTTTTATTAAAAATATCATCTTTGTCCGGCGTTCTCCTTCCTCTGCCGCCGCTGACCCTCCTCCGATTCTGAGTCCCGCTCCTGCCAACGACCTTCCTCCGATTCTGCGTCCCGCTGATCTGTCTGTGCCAACTGTCAAGCATGCCCTAGATAATGATGGGAAAGTGGCAATTGTATGACGCCATCCGCAGACCATGAGTGGTGATGTCACAAGGGATGGGGTCTCCGAATGATGTCATGTGATGGCCATGCCCCCATTGTTATCTAAGACATGCTTGACATCGGCCCGAACAGATCTCAGCGGGACTCGGCATCGGAGTAGAGTCATCGGCGGTGGCAGGAGGAGGAAGATGTAGGAGAAGATATTTTTAATAAGACTTGTCAAAAACTGTCTACTGTATTTTTTCACCCTACACTACATTTAAAAAGTTTTTTTTTTTGATGAATGTGTAGGGGTACAATATATCCCATACTCATTCACATGGGGGGGTGGCAGGATTTGGGGGCCCCTTGTTAAAGGGGTCTTCCAGATTCCGAAAAGCCCTCTGCAGATGCACTTGCTCATCCCTTCCCTTTCCTGAGCTGCATGCTCGGATGAAGGTCTGGTATGGATTTTGGGGGGATCCCACGCCATTTAAAAAAAAAAAAAAAAAATTTTGGAGGTGGGGGGTCCCCTCCGAATCCATACTAGACCCAAGGGCCTGGTATGAGGCTTTAGTATGGACCCGGGGGGGGGGGGGGGGGGGACGACACTACACTGTGGGATGTTATTTTCTTTTCTTTTTTTTTTTTTTCATTCAGCAGAGAAGCCCGCTGATGACTCATCAGTTGTTAAGGACGTGGCGGCCTGACTTCCCGCCCTCCTCCTTAGCAACCAGCTATAATACAGTGAAAAACAAAAAACACATTGTGGTAAAAACGCGTGTCCATAAACCGCAAAAAGCACTACAGAAACGCGCAAAAGTAACATGCATAGATGTGAACCTATAAAAAAATTAACGTTTTCTAAATCTTGAGACAAATAAACATGCTGTCTTAAGAGCAAGCATTGCAAAGTGCTCTTTAACGGGGATTACTTTGTTACAAAGGGTTTGTTTTCCCTGACTTTTTGGGGTTGATTTACTAAAACTGGAGCACTCAGAATATGGTGCAGCTGTGCATGGTCATCCGCTTTCAACTTCAGCTTGTTCAGTTAAGCTTTGGCAATAAAACCTGGAAGCTGATTGGTTTCTATGTAGAGCTGCACCAGATTTTGCACTCTCCAGGTTTAGTAAATCAACCCCTTTAGGTCTGTACTTCACCATCCATCCCCCTGGCTAGTAAGCGTGTCCTTAGTGAATAGCAGGTGTGCTGTGTTTAGTTTGTCAGGAAAGCGGTGGGCTTGGTTAAAAAAAAAAAAAAAAAAAAACTAAACAAAAAACACACAAAGAAATGAACTCTGCAGCACAAGATAAAAATTTTGTGGCCGCAGCATGTAAACAGCTCTGTCTAGCTGTTATTTTAAAGTTTAGGTGGGGGTGGTAAAACCAATGCTCAGCCACCCCCCCCCCCCCCTTTTTTTTTTTTTTTTTTTTTTTTTTTACCACCCCCGACAGCCCATCTGAAAGACTGATTTTCACGAGCAGTTACTGTATTTGTATTATTCTTTATGCCAGGTGTTTTTTTTTTTTCTGCCTGTTTTGTGTACTAACAGACCTTCTGTGCTGCAGCTGCCCCCCAGAGCTCCCCTTTTACTTACCTGAACCCGGTCTTTCTAGCGACGGGGATGAGCACACCAGCTCCAGCTGATGTCTCGGGTCCTGATTGGATAGATTGATAGCAGCGCAGCCATTGGCTCCCGCTGCTGTCAATCAAATCCAATGACGCGGGAGCCCGGGGGCGGGGCTGAGTCCTGATGTCTGTGTCAATAGACACAGCAGCAGGACTTGGGAGCGTGCCCGAGAGCGACTCTCCATGGAGCACTCGAGAAGAGGAGGAGCCAGGAGCGCCGCTGAGGGACCCCAGAAGAGGAGGATCGGGGCCACTCTGTGCAAAACCAACTGCACAGAAGAGGTAAGTATGACATGTTTTTGTTTAAAAAAAAAAAAATCTTTTATTTACCCTTTAAGTTTCCTAGTATCTCCATGTGGTCCCTTGGGAAAATGAATTGTCCATCCCTGCTCTAAGGTGTCTGCATGTAGGCATGACTTTAATAGGTGACAGGTTTACTTTAATTTTAGCCACTTGCTGACCAGTCCTGTACCTAATATGTCATCGGTCTTCAGGTGGTTGTACCGGGATCATTTGCAGCTGCAGGCATCATCCCGGTACTGTTTTATAGCAGGCAGTCAGCTCTCTTGTAATGGCAACCAGAGTGTCTAGCTAGCTGCTTGATTGCTATTACAAGCAACGGCAGGGGACATCCCCACTCCTGCAGCTTGCTCAGGCTCTCCCATCTCACTGGGAGACTCGAGCTACCAAGTGGTGCGTGCGCGCCGGCTGGTTGGACACCCAAAGAAAGCCAGGATCAGGTCTCCGGCTCTCCGCTATGGTCAAAAGCAGCGACATGACATTACTTACCAGATGTCTATGGCGCCATTTTCAAAAAATCAAAAGTATTCAAAAACATTGATCTTGGTATTTTTGAATGCTTTTAATTGCAGAGGAGGGTTTTGGGGTCTTATTGAGCTGTCACAAGGATGTTTACATTCTGTAACCGCTATAAAAGTGATTTAAAAAAAAATAAAAATAAAGAAAAATAAAGAAAATGTAAAGGAACAGTATAAAAAAAACCTTTTTTAATTAAAAATGTAAGTGCATGCACCCCCCTGCTTGCAAGCAAAGGCGAACGCATGTGTTACGCACGCATGCAAACAGCGATCGTCCCATCATGTGAGGTATCATGGCGAATGTCAGATTGTCTACAGTAATACTTGCACCAGACCTCATCTGTAAATCTAAACCTTTTTAAAAGCTTTAAAAGCATTGCCTATGGATGGTAAAATGTTCCTTTTTTTTTCACCACTGCACAGGTGTGCGCAATTTTAAAGCTTGACATATTTGGTATCCATTTTACTTGGCTTAACGTCCTCCCTTTTTTTTTTTTTTTTTTTTTTTTTATATTTTACAAACCATTTTTTTTTTTTTTTTTTGCATTAAAATAAAAAGATGTTTTCCCAAAAATTGTGTTAAAAAAAAAAAAAAAAATTCTGCGCAAATACCATATGGCATAAAAAATATTGCAAAACCCCATAATTTTTTTTTTTTTTCTCTAGGGCCCCTGCTTTTAAAAAAAAAATATATAATATTTGGGGTTCTAAGTAATTTTCCAGCAAAAAACAAAACTGATTGTTGCATGTAAACGAGGTGCCAGAAAAAAGCCTGGTCCTTTAAGTAAATACCATGTAAAATTTTAATAATTAAATAAATCCATTTTGGTTTTTATCATTTTTAAAGCTGTAAGTAATTTCAAGAAAAGCAGACACAATCTTCTAACTGTATTTAAAGAAACTTGAAAAGAGAAGCGTTCTGCCTTTGGTTGGCTTTAGAACATTTCTTGCACAAACATGTTAACGTTTTAAACTGGCAGTATGCTTACCAAGATCTCGGAGTATCTTCTGACCCCGATGTTTGCACCCAGTGATTCTTGAAAGTAATCCCACCTAACAGTATGAGCATTTGTTTTGTGGCCCTTCTACAGTAAATGTTGGCCCTGTACAAATGCTGGAGGGAGCATCTGCCAATATGATTTTCTGTATTGTTTACTTTTTCTAGCTTTGTCTCTGGTTCTCATCCTGCGATGTGCACCCTACAGTACCAGGGGATTGGTGCCTTTTTAAAATCTGTGTGCATGTATCATTATTTAAAAGAAAAAAAGATTGTTTAAGAAGAAAAGTCTTGCAGCAATACATGTGTACATTGCAAGTGGGTACTTGAGAAGGGCTGACCCATTTCCTGGATGTTTGTGAAATGTTGACTCTTCATAAAACTGTGCATACATTAATAAAGCTGAAACTTGCTTTATATCTTTTCTTTATCATATGGAAAAGGCACAATGGATATAAAATGTTGTATCTTCTTTTTTAGATTACTCATTTTGGGCAATACCGTATTTATCGTATATACGTGAGTATAAGCTGACCCGAATATAAGCCGAGGCACCTAATTTTACCACAAAAAACTGGGAAAACTTATTGAATCGAGTATAAGCCTAGGGTGAGAAATGCACAGCTACTGTAAGTGGAAAAGAGGGTCAACAATGCCTATTTGCATGCCTCGCTGTGCCCATTTGCAGCCATAGGTCCCCTGAACTTCAAACTCAGTAGTTAAGGGTTCCTAGATGCCCCCTAGCTGCAGCCAAAATTTGGGGTCTCTGGACCCAAAGGGTCCCGAAATGACATTGCTGCAGATGGACACAGTTGACCGAATTTGGGGCCCTGTATCTCGGGGCCACTTGGTGCTAGGAACCCCAAATTTGGTGTGCAAACCCAGTGGAACGAGCACTACAACATATCCAAGTTCCTAGCTCCAAGTGGCCCTGAGATACGGGGCCCCAAAGTCGGTTCAGAAAATGTCAAGCACTTTTCTGCAGCAGAGAATGGCATTTTCCGAACCGACTTTGGGGCCCCGTATCTAGGGGTCACTTGGTGCTAGGAACCCCAAGTGGCCCAGAGATAAGGGACCCCAAAGTCTGTTCAGTAAAATGTCATTTCCTGCTGCAGAAAAGTGCTTGACTCGAGTATAAGCCAAGGGGGGCATTTTCAGCACAAAAAAAGGGCTGAAAAACTCGGCTTATACTTAAGTATATATGGTATTACCATTTTAAAGCGACCTAGCATCAGATTCCTCCAATTGCTTATTAAAACAATCCTGGTCATGTAATAGGAATATTGAAGCTGAAAAGCTAACATGCAGCGAGTTTTTCTTACTCGGGATACTGTACTTCACGTTCAGTCCCTGAATGTATTCCCCCCCCCACTGTGGCCTGGCTTCTTCGATCTGGTGCCATATGCTGGCTCCTACATGTTGTAACTTCAGAAACTGTAAAAGCAATCACTACTCTCCGCAGTGATGACCCTTGGGCTGGATGGCTTCATCTGATGTCGTCCATCCGACCCCCACCCCCCCGACTGTTGTTCGCACTGCTTAGAATTCAACCAAGCGTATGGAAAATGTTATAGGCCTTCCTAGTGGTGTAAAGCATCATTTAATATACATCTTTGAGTATATGAAGACGTACTTGTGATCCACTTGTTCTGTGCACATTCTGAATTAGAAAATGGGTGAGACCAGTGCTATCAACAGTAAACATGCTGCAAAAAAATCTAAGCTGAAATCTGGGCAGAAAAAATATATCGTCAATACCAACAGAGGAAATAAATTTACTTTATTAAATAGAAAGGTAGTTGCGCACTGCTATTCAATAAACCTAACACTAAAAAGAAACTACTGTGAATGAATGCTGCTGTCACCTAAGTGTTCCCACAAGAAAAAGAAGGTAATAAAGTGAATATGACAGCACTGCTTATATAGTAAGCTCAAATTATAAAAATCAACATAGGAAAAATAATCAATGAAAAACGTCCATATATGAATACAGATGAATAGTGCTCAATGAAAAACGTCCAAATATGTGTGACAATTCTCCTGCTATAAAGCAAGTTAAATGAAATACAAGACAAAAGGCTGTTTCCACGTGCTTCATTGCTCTACCAACAACAGTGCTCCCACCATCGCGTGCAATGCTCGCTCCCCTGACTGCAAGACCCGGCAGGGGGTCAAACGCACTTTTGCACACAGTGCACCTCTCCTAAGGGGAATGCTCCACAGTGGTCCCGGGTAGCTGCTTATGGTCCCTGTGACAGACAGGAAGTTCCGGATGAAAGGTGAGTCGGGAGACAGTAGAGAGAAGACATTGCTGGAAGTGGCAGCAGAGGAGCTGTGGAACTACCGGCAAACACTGAGGAGCCTAAGTTGAACCAGCTCATTGGGAGGTCATTCCATTTGCTGTGGGGATTTATCTATCTAGAGGGACCATAAGGAGCTACCCGGGACCACTGTGGAGCATTCCCCATTGGAGAGGTGCACTGTGTGCAAAAGTGTGTTTGATCCCCTGCAGGGTCTTGAAGTGCAGTGAGGTGAGCAAGCATTGCACGCGGTGGTGGGAGCACTGTTGTTGGTAGAGCAGTGAAGCATGTGGAAACGGCCTTTTTTCTTTTATTTCATTTTGCTTGGAATGTGAATGTGGCCTTTGGAAGTAGAAAACGTCCCGGCATCAGTGGGAGTAAACCATGCGCCATCATTGGGGGGGGGGTGTCACTTTAAGTAAACCATGCTCCATCGTTGGGGGTCACTGGGAGTAAACCATGCTCCATCGTTGGGGGGGGTCACTGGGAGTAAACCATGCGCCATCGTTGGGGGGGTCACTGGGAGTAAACCATGCGCCATCATTGGGGGGGGGTCACTGGGAGTAAACCATGCGCCATCGTTGGGGGGTCACTGGGAGTAAACCATGCGCCATCGTTGGGGGGGTCACTGGGAGTAAACCATGCGCCATCGTTGGGGGGGGTCACTGGGAGTAAACCATGCTCCATCGTTGGGGGTCACTGGGAGTAAACCATGCGTCATCGTTGGGGGGGGGGGGTCACTGGGAGTAAACCATGCTCCATCGTTGGGGGTCACTGGGAGTAAATCATGCGCCATCCTTGGGGGGGGGGGGGGGGTCACTGGGAGTAAACCATGCTCCATCGTTGGGGGGCACCGGTAGTAAGCAAGGCCCCATCAGGGGGGAGGTAGAGGAGAGCGAGGGAGAGACTCTGTGGCCCATTGTTTGGGGTCGCTTAGTGGAACTGTGGCCCATTGTTTGGGGTCGCTTAGTGGAACTGTGGCCCATTGTTTGGGGGGGGTTGTCACTGGGAGGAATTGTGTCCCATTGTTTTGGGCTGTCACTGGGAGGAATTGTGGCCCCAGGGGCCAAAAAAAAAGCATCTGGCTCGTAGTTTGGAGACCACTGAAAGCACACAAATACAAGTAAGTCTACTAATGGCTCTTGTATTTACATACTATTTGTTTATCCCAGAGTTTGATTTGATTGAGAGAGTGTTTAGTTAAAGGCCCTGTTATGTGTGTTGCTTGTTTTTTGTTTTTTTGTTTTTTCTTCTGACAACAGTATTCTGCAAATGACTTGCTAATGATTCTCATGGAATGCTGATCTGTCATCGTCCCACTGTGTGCACTCATAGTTGTGACCTAAAGCGCACTGGTCAGTCATTTCACATACTTCACTCTTCTCCCCACCCCACAATGGCTGCATTTGTCCTGTGTTGGTCATGCATGCTGCCAACTCTTTCTACAGTCAATGAAAAGGTGCTTGCTATGTGGGGGGCTGAGCAGCAAAGCGCACCCTGTGCAGGACCCTTACACCTGTCAGCAGCCCTCTCATGTATCTGCATGGTTCTCTTCTGTCCATCAAAATGCTGTACGGGGGAGAGCAACATGGTTGGTTGGAGTTACCAAAGGACTGTGCCAGAGGAGGTGATCCCTGAGGATTGGGGTGAATAGTTCCCTGTGAGCCCTGGCTTAGATGTACCTATGCCAGCACATTTTATTCTTTGGCAGACAACATTCACAAGTTACACATGCTATCCAAAAATACCTTGCTTAGAAATTGTATGATAAATGCGTATTAATAATTGTGCTGTTTTTCTCACAGTGGATTAAATCTGCGCTCCTCTCCCAATTCTGCCTGTGCCCTAAGGCCCCTGTCACACTGGGGCGGCGTTGGCGGTAAAGCGCCTCTATTTCTAGCGGCGGTTTACCGTTATATTTGCGGAGGTATTCGGCCGCTAGCGGGGTGCTTTTAACCACCGCTCCAAAGATGCTGCTAGCAGGACTTTTTTTACCGTCCTGCCAGCGCACCCTCGGGGCTTTCACACTGAAGAGACAGGAGCGGCTCTTTCAGGGCGCTTTGCAGGCGCTATTTTTAGCGCTGTAGCGCCTGCAAAGCGCCCCAGTGTGAAAGGGGTTGGAGCAATTCGCTGGCAGGACGGTAAAAAAAGTCCTGCTAGCAGCATCTTTGGAGTGGTGTGTATACCGCTCTTGCCCACTGAAATCAGTGGGGCAGCGCAGCTATACCGCCGGCAAAGCATTGCTGCAGCAGCTCTTTGTGGGTGGTTTTAACCCTTTTTCTGCCGCTAGCGGGGGGTTAAAAGTGTCCCGCTAGTGGCTGAATACCCCCGCAAATACGACGTTAAACTGCCGCTAAAAATGGCGGCGCTTTGCCGCCGCCCCAGTGTGAAAGGGGCCTAACAGACGTCCTTTTGTTAAAGTGTAACCTTTTCAAAGCTGATGTTAATCATTAATAATACAAAATAATAATACTTTTTTGTGCATGCTCTTAGGCTGTCATCCTATACTACTGGGGAGTTACTGACCTAGAACAATGATTATATGTATAAAAATTACTATACACCTTTTATGTCTGTGCCATGTCAATGACTCCTTATTAAGAATAGGGATTATTGCAAAAATAGCCTATAAACATTTTTTTTTTCTTGAGCAGATAAAACTGAGGCACCTATTCCTGTTCGCCTTTTTAGAGGCCTCATCCATTCGTGTCTTTCTTATTGCGACAAGCTAGAGACATTGCTTTTGCACACCTAGAAAGAATGGTTTAAATCCTCATTCTAAACTTGTTTTTTGAGAGACAATGCAAACAATCTCCTTGCAAAGCCTGATTAACTGTGTCCACATGGCTTAAGAGGGGATTAGCTAGACCTGCTGCTCTGCAAGCCAGATAAATGGACTTGTTTCAGAACTGCCAGCACTCCTACATTTACTTTGCTTTTATCCATTTCAAATGATTTACCCTTGTTGATTGGATCATCATGCTACTGCTGCCAGCAGGGCTGTATGGTATGACATGAGTTAATGCAGCTGGATCTGAGAGTACCTCTTTAGTGATCAAAGTGCGCTATGTGTGTCATTTGAAATATTACACTGCAGTTTAGCTGCATTAAGTATTTTTCAGCTGGAAAATTGTAAATGTTCTCAAGATTGTTTGTTTCCTGTGATACTAACTTCTCTGCCAAATGATCCAGAGTGCATTGCCTCCCTGTTGTTTTGGAACACCACCTGACTTGGCACATCTATTCTGACTTACAAATAAATCTACTCTGTACATGGTTTATAGTCAGGGCATCGTGGTCACTTTTTATTTTGATGATTTGGATTGCACCAATGCCTAATTAGCTGAACTCCTGAACCAGACAGGAAAAATATGTCCTTGACACTCTTTCAAACATTTTTATTTTATATATTTTTAATACAGTATGTTTTAGGTGCTGCAGTTATATAGGATGCGTCACTGATGCCTGTGTATATGTTAGCTTGAGCTGCTGAGCTTTGTAAACCTGCATTTTTTTTTTTTTTTTTTTTTTTTTTAGCACTGGAAAAGAATGCAGAAACCGTTTTCAGGTACTTTTACATCAGCTTTGCTGGGATACTGTAAAGGGCAGCTGTAATGTTTTTTTCTATTTTTATATTATATTGTTTTGCTGCTATATGTACAGTTGTGCTCATAAGTTTCTATACCTTGGCAGAATTTATGATTTTTTTTTTTTTTTTTGGCCATTTTTCAGAAAATATGAATAATACAAAAACATTTCTTTCACTCATGGTTAGTGTTTGGCTGAAGCCATTTATTATCAATTAACTGTGTTTACTCTTTTTAAATCATAATGGCAACAGAAACTACCCAAATCACTCTGATCAAAAGTTTACATACCCTGGTGATTTTGGCCTGATAACATGCACACAAGTTGACACAGGGGTTTGAATGGCTATTAAAGGTAACCATCCTCCCCTGCGATCCGTTTGCTTGTAATTTGGTGTGTGTGTATAAAAGGCCAGTGCGTTTCTGGACTCCTGACAGACCCTTGCATCTTTCATCCAGTGCTGCACTGACATTTCTGGATTCTGAGTCATGGGGAAAGCAAAAGAATTGTCAAAGGATCTGCATGAAAAGGTAGTTAAACCGTATAAAACAGGAAATGGATATAAAAGGATATCCAAGGAATTGAGAATGCCAATCAGCAGTGTTCAAACTCTAATCAAAAAGTGAAAAATGAGGGGTCCTGTTGAAACCAAACCACGGTCAGGTAGACTAACTAAAATTTCAGCCACAACTGCCTGGAAAATTTGTTCGGGATGCAAAGAAAAACCCACAAATAACTTCAGGTGAAATACAGACTCTCTGACAACCTGTGGTGTAGCTGTTTTAAGATGTACAATAAGGAGGCACTTGAAGAAAGATGGGCTGCATGGTCAAGTCGCCAGAAGAAAGCCATTACTACACAAATGCCACAAAGTATCTTGCTTACAATACGCCAAACAGCACAGAGACAAGCCTCAACCCTTCTGGCACAAAGTCATTTGGAGTGATGAGACCAAAATTGAGCTTTTTCGCCACTACCGTAAATGCTACATTTGGAGAGGAGTCAGCAAGGCCTATAATGAAAGGTACGGAGGTGGATCGCTGATATGTTGGGGATGTGTGAGCTACAAAGGCACAGGAAATTTGGTCAAAATTGTTGGCAAGATGAATGCAGTATATTATCGAAAAATACTGGAGGAACATTTTGCACTCATCAGCCAGGAAGCTGCGCATGGGACGTACTTGGACATTTCAACATGACAATGATCCAAAGCACAAGGCCAAGTCGACCTGTCATTGGCTACAGCAGAATAAAGTGAAGGTTCTGGAGTAGCCATCTCAGTCTCCTGACCTCAATATCATTGAGCCACTTTGGGGAGATCTCAAACGTGCAGCTCATGCAAGACAGCCCAAGAATTTACAGGAACTGGAGGCTTTTTGCCGAAAAGAATGGGCAGCTTTACCATCTGAGAAGATAAAGAGCCTCATCCAGAAATACCACAAAAGACTTCAAGCTGTCATTGATGTTAAAGGTACATGGTATTAAGAACTGGGGTATGTAAACTTTTTTTGATCAGGGTCATTTTGGGTAGTTTCTGTTGCCATTATGATTTAAAAAGAGTAAACACAGTTGATTGATAATAAGTGGCTTCAGCCAAACGCTAACCATGAGTGAAAAATGTTTATCATTCATCTTCTCTGAAAAATGGCCAAGAAATCATAAATTTTGCCAGGGTATGTACACTTGTGAGCCCAACTGTATGTATGTGTATATATGTATAATATATTCCTTTTTTTTTTTTTTTTTTTTTTTTTGCAAATATGTATCAAATTCAAAACATATAAGTATCTACAGTATATAACGAGACCTTTGGATTATACGTAGCATAGAACATAAACAGCAATATTTTTAACATCCTTCTTGTATAACCAATGTCAAAGTTCAATAACATGACTGTTTCAACTGCATTGAGACTGTATATAGAAGTGTGTGTGTGTGTATATGTATGTATGTATGTATGTATGTATAGTATTCAGAGTGTGCAGTTGACAAAGCTTGAAACCCAATATAAAACTCTTTGTGATTTGTATGTTTTACTAATAATATATCACAAAAGAATTGCCATGTGTTCAGTGTGGGTGAGCACTAAAACTTTGCACTTGGCTTTTGAATAAGGCTAGTTTCACACCCTTGCAGATTTTATTTATCCAATTATATGTGCTAAAAACAGACGGATGGGCATGCGTTCCCCATTCACTGATTGCATAGCAGTCAGATGCAAACGGAGAGACGGTCCATTTACATCTGCCCATAGAGGACAGCGCACTGTGTCCACTCTGCATAAGTGGAGTCCGCCCTGTGTAAAAGTGTCCTAAATCCATCAGCAAAATGTGAAGATGTATCGAACCTAAGGGTGTGCCGAATAGAAATGTTGGTACCGAAAATGCTGGATGCACTTTGCCGAGAATGACAGTTGTTGTGTGTTTTTTTTTTTTTTTTTTTAAATTCATATTTTTACATATTGTATTCTATTTGGATTTTTAAATTAATATTAATTTCTTGTTGGCCATTATTGGCACCTTTTTTAGTGCAAGAAAGGTCAAGAAAAATCTTACTTAAACACACTGCTAATAGCATTAGTAAAATTTCCATTCGGTGCACCTTTAGCAGATATGAGACTGCAGACATGATACAAGAGATCAATGCAGCCTCACCTGTGCTTGTCAGATGCAGCCTGTCCCCGGATCAAAGCGGCGATCTCCGTGTGTCACAGAGCTGGATTTGAATTTCCCGGCTCCAGTAACAATGTCCTGCCTCCTGTGATCACATCACACTGATTTAATGTCCCGCCATTGGATCAGTGTTCTCTCTATCACAGGAGGCAGGACATTATGACTGCTGCCACCTGGACAATTCAGCTCCCTGACACAGGGAGATCATCACTCTGCGTGAGGCGGAGGGAGGAGAGGAGGATGACTGGAGCGCGTCAGGATGACACCCTCACAATGGGCGGCACCTGGGCAAACCTGCCCCCTTTTGGCACTCCCATAATCGGCTTTTTTTTGTTTTTTGTTTTTTTTTTTTTCCGGTCGATGCCTAAACCGTTTTCGGCCGAAATTTCAGTGCACCGCTAATGGAACCATGGGGCTAAAATTTTGGTTTCATGTAAGCCTTGTATTATAAATGTTTCAGACAGCCTGTCGCCTTCCCCATTCAGTGCCCAGTGGCACCAAAATACTTTGTGTTGGGTGGTGTCAGAGTTGTTGGATGAAAGCATAGTTACGTAGAGGAAGGACACATGCTTCCGGAAGCACCAGGTGTTTTGCAGCGGCTGAAGTAGAGGAAGGCATGGTGGTGAGCTGCTGGTGGTGGGTCGTGGGGACCTTTTTTACAGACGCTGTCATTTGGGCAATCGGATGTACTGGTTAGCAGTGGGTTGATATAATGTGCATTTGTCAAACACAATAAGCTTAGTGGGTTTCTCACTGCCTCTCATCTTGTAAATGGATTATCAAGAGCAGGCTGAGAACTGGCCATAAGAACTTGTTTATGACTTGTTTATGACCCTGTATTCTGAATAACATGCAACAGTGGATTATTTCACAGCAAAGAAAAGCATATAAATGTGTTTATGGATTTGTGTAATTTTATTTGGGAAATGTTAAATGCCTTGACTAAAAATGCGTATATAACCTTTACTTCAAAAAGTAATTCTGTTTTATGAAAACCAGTTATGAGAAGTCTGAAAGAATGTTTACTTATTTAGTGCTGAGAAGTTCAAAAGATTTTGAATGTATACTTAGGCCTCTTGCACACAATACTCCTGTTTAAGCATCTAGTTTTTCAGCCCTTTTTTTTTTTTGTATGTATTTTCGCGCATATGCGTTCACATATGTGCACATGCGCGGAAGCTTATTCTTTCGTTGACAATGTTAATGGACAAATGTGCGCGAATATGTTTGAAATGCATGCATGAGGTGCAGGGTGGATTTGATTTAAAACAAGTCGATTTAAATCGCTAGTAAAATGGCTTGCTTTAACCTCCCTGGCGGTTTTCCCGAATGTGGCTCGGGGTTACATTTCAGCACCATTAGCGGTAACCCCGAGCCACACTCGGGATTACATCGCAGGATCCTGGTGTGGCTTTACTTACCTTGTCCCCGGGATCCTGCGATGTCCCCCGCTGTGTCTGCGGGCTCCGTCCTCCTCCGAAGCCTCTCCGTGACGGGCTCCGTTCCCTGCGAGCGTCGCGACGCACGGGGGCGGAGCCTGGCGGCAAATTCAAAAAATTGTAAAAATCATAACACATACAGTACTGTAATCTTACAGATTACAGTACTGTATGAAATGATTTCACATCCCTTTTGTCCCCAGTGCTTTGGCCCATGCCCTGCATGCAGTTTTATGATATATACTGTTCTTTCTGCCTGGAAACTGGAGATTGTCCATAGCAACCAAAAAGTGTCCCTTTACGTCAAAAGTGGCTTTAGACCAGCTAGAAAACAGCGATAGTAAATTAGAACACTTGCAGAATTGGACGATAGTGAATCGTGGGGAAATTTTATTTTATTATTATTTTTTATTTATTTATTTTTTTTAATTATTTTTATTTATTATATTATAATTTTTGTTTTGTGTTTCAAACTTTATCATACCCGGGATATCTACTAGACTCTTGTTTGGACAGATTTAAGTGTGTTATTGTTAAGAATTACAGACCTACAATATAAAATGCCAAATTTCCATGCAAAATAATTGTACTGCTTTCAGCACCTAAAATCCGAAATAATCATACCGCCAGGGAGGTTAAATCCATTCAATTTTAAATTATAATTTTTAAAGAGCAAATGTCATCTCTCCCGCAGCGGCTCCTCCTCTGACCCGCTGTTGACTCACCGACAGTCCCATTCACTTTGATGTGCCAGTGACACTACAAGGTGAGGGACGTGGTGAGTGGATGGCCGCTAACAAATGCTGCCATGATGGATCTGAAATGACAGGTGCTCTTTAACCACTTGCTGCCTGCCGAGCGTCATATGACGTCACGAACTTTGAGTGGTGATATCTGAATGATGCCTGCAGCTACAGGCATCATTCAGATATCATCTTTTATAGCCGGTGACTCCCTACACCGTAAGAACGATCATAGCTGTTCAGCCACTTGATTGTTCCTACAGGTGGTGAGCGGGTGCGCTGCCCTCCTGTGAGCCGGAGAAGGGCTTGCGTTGCATGCTGACGATAGAGATTTCCAGTGGGCCAGATGGTCCCTGGAGTCTCTATGGTCGTTCGGAGGCTGGGCGTGACATCATAACATCCTCTGCATTTGAAAAAATGCTGCCGCCTGGGCTAGGAAGTTGAAATGTTCTTCCCCTTTTCTCTTGTAATAGGAATAAAAGTGACCAAACTAAAAAAATGAAAGTAAAATTAACAATAATAATAAAAAAAAAAAAAAAATGTAAGTGCTCACAGAAGCAAACGCATGTGTAAGTCGCGCCCACATATCAAAACGATGTTCAAACCACACGTGAGGTATCGCTGTGTGCCTTAGCGCGAGAGCAATAATTCTAGCACCAGATCGCTAGACCTCCACTGTATCTCAATGTATAACCTGTAAAAAATTGTAAAGTGTCGCCAATGGGGATTTTTAAGTACCCAAGTTTGGTGCAGTTTTGACGCGTGACATGTTGGGTATCTATTTTGTATCATCTTTCACATTATACAAAAAAATTGTGCTAACTTTACTGTTTGTGGGTTTTTTTTTTTTTTGCCTTTTTAATGCATGAAACTTTTTGAAAAATTGCTACACAAATACTGTGTGAGAGAAAGTTTGGGGGTTCTCTGTAATTTTCGAGGAAAAAAAATAATGATTTTCACATGTAGGAGAAAAATGTCAGAATTGGCCTGGGTAGCAAGTTGTTAAATGTAAGGACTCATTCTTGCAGGTAGTTAGAATATTTAATATTTGCAAACAAAATGAAGGCTTCCTATTTAGAATAACTTTGGTTAGTAAAACAGCGATATCAGAACCCATTCAATCATACAGTTTGTAGTGTACATAGATTTGCAAAACAGTGGGATAATGGAATAGTCCTGAACTTTGTTTTATCTCATGGTTACTATGAATTTGTGTGAATGCATCTCAGCTTGCAGAGCTTGGATTCATTGAATTCGTTTACCAAAAATGTAAACATTGCCGACTATACAGCCTCATGCTACATAACTTAGCTCCATTTCATGCTGCATAAACTAAATTAATGTATCTTAAATAGAAAAAAATTTTATTAAAAAAAACTTGATAAAAAATTTCCAATTTGATTTAAATCATGTTTTTTAATTTTTTGATCTTAAAAATTATTTATTTATTTTGTGTACTCTGATGAGGCGTAAATTACTGACCAAAAATGCAGATTTTACTGTAGAATACATGGCGCTTGTTTATGCGCCTGTGTGCATAGGCCCATTATAATTAATGGACTGTATTTTTTAGCTCCGTAAAAAAAAATAAGCTGTTCTAAGCGTGAAAGGCAAGACTTTATGGGTGTAAAAAGATGTCCGCTTGCCACCTTCTCACTTTAGGCTTCCTACGCACAAGTGTGGGTGTACCACGATGGTCAAGACGGAACGTCACCTTGGTTGCATTTTCTGACAGGACACTGAAACCTTCAGATCCTGTGGCGTAACGACGGCTCCTACGGAAGCGACATCATTCACCCGCGCCCCCCCCCCCCCCCCATCCACTTATGTAGCTGGAGGATGCGAACCTGGAAGGAAGACTGAGGAAGATGTCAGCCCTCTCGGTGACAGCTCGGGGCTGGAATGCTTCCTTCTAACGGAAGTCTCTTAATGTGCTAGTATGCGACGCATACTAGCACATTATGACATTGCCTTGCAGGGAAACACAGCTTGGCCGCACATTCCCCTAAGCAAGGCCTAACCGCTTCAACAAAGCTTGCTGAAAGCTCCGCAAATTCTTTGAGTAGGATTGCTGTTCGTTCTGCTCTTATACATGCTGAAGCCTGAGTGAACTTGGCCTATGAAAGCCTCCTGTTTAAATGGTCATGTTTGCATTGCTTTGCGTTGCATCATGCCATAATTATCCAACGTGTAATGTTCCGCTTCCCAAACACATCCAATCATGTCAATGGAAACACACCGCAAATGCCTCTCAAACACCCCTATGACGTTTACAGTACATTTGAGGCACTAGCTGGGATGATGTACAATGGAAAACCTAAACAGAGGAGGTGTCAGGAAAGTGTCAACATGACAAACGCGTGTAAAACATTTCTCTAAAGCCCTGAGAGCGCCACCTAAGGAGGTATTGGAGGGGTCTCCTCCTGAGAATGCTAGTTATCTGGCTGTTCTGATTCAATGTCCTTGATCAGCTATGCTGAGTAGGATTTCTGATTTCATGTGCGCATTTCCTAATTTCCTGACTGCTTTTTTTTTTTTGTTTCCTTTTTAGTATCAAATTTTATTAAAGCAAGAGGAGAATTTGAAGTCCTCAGATCGTGTGCCCTAAATATGAAGTTACTAATGTAATGTATTTGTCCTGACAGGTTCACTTTATTAAAGCATCCTTATGGTATGAAGAGATGATAGACTAGCACCTGCCTGGAAATTGGTCACCTCATCCAAGGATTTGGCATAAGAGCATTTAAAAAAAAGTTTGTTGCAGCTTTACCATACATAATAATGTTGTACACCCTGCTTGTTCTGCAGCACAGATATTCATCTTCACTACTCTTCATAGCAGGTCTGTGGAAAGAGCTTTCCTATAAAAAGGTAGATAGATGGCTGTTTCTTACGGTTTTCTTTTGAACAATTCTGCAAATTGCTGCATGCACTACTGATAGTCTGTACAGAGAATAGCAAAAAAACCCAAAACGATTCTGGTGTCACGCTGACCCAATGATCTGTCCTGATGTAGCAATGTTCTCCTCTGTTTTTAGAGCTGTAATAAAATTATTATTTTTAGAGTTTGTTCTTCAAAACCTAGGGAACTTCAACCTCTCTGAAAACTTTGAGTTTGTAGTAATCTTGAGTACAATAATTGTAAAGAGGAAGCGCCATCTTTGCTCTCTGAAGGGAAAATAAATAAGTCATGCAAAGCCACCTGGCTTTATTTCATAAAGTTTAAGGCAATTCGGTAATGACACGTAACCCTTTCTTTCCAAGAGGTCAGTAAAGATTGGATGCCTAGGCCACATTTAACAGCATCAGCTAACTTGGCACACAGGACATTCTAAAAATGCCAGTAGCTTTAGCTATAGAAGGCTGTAGAATGTGCTTTGCAGCGTTTTTTTCAGTAGGGTTTTTTAGCGTATATTAAGCAAAACTATTTTCCCACAAAGCTTATGGCTCAAAAATGCTGATAAACGTGAATAGATGTGTGTGTGTTTTTTTTTTTTTTTTTTTATGCTGTTATGCTTAAAATGCTCCAACTCTGTTATCAGAGTTGGAGCATTTTCACAGCTGAAAAATTCCTCTTAAAACCCACTAGTTCTGGAGGGTTTTTTTTTCCAGCCAGAAAATGCCCCTGCCAAAAAACACCAATTACAGCCTTTGTGTGCATGGACACATAGGATAACATGATGGGGAGTTTGTTGGCTGCAGAAAAAAAAACACCTAAAGCCAAAAACAGCAGCTGTAAAAACATCCAGTGTGCATGAGGCCTAACTGTCATTTAAGACTTGTATTTGGTGCACTATGCTATTTTAACTGGTAATTGCGCAGTCATGCAAAGCTGTACCCAAACGAAATGTATATCTTTTTTTTCCCCACACAAATGGAGCTTTTTTTTTTTTTTTTTTTTTTTGTGGTATTTTGATCACCACTGGGGGGGGGGGCATGGGGTTAATTTTTATATATATATATATACAGACTGAAAATGTTGAACCCCCCCCCCCCCCCCCCCAAAAAAATAACAATATTTTTTACTTCCTCCTATGAAACATATCTAATGAGAATTTTTTCTTTTTAATTTCTTTATACATTTTGGCCAAAATATATTTGTTTAAAGTAAAATCCCTATAATTGTATATTGATTGCTTTGCGTGAAAGTTATAGTGTCTACAAACTATGTGTGTGCACACAAACTTTAAAGGCATCCCAGTTTTAATCCGTAGGGTTCAATTATTGATGTGGCCCACCCTTTTTGCACCTATAACAGCTTCATCTCTTCTGGGAAGGCTGTTCACAAGGTTTAGGAGTGTGTCTATGGCAGTGGTTCTCAACCTGGTGGTCGAATGATGATTTGCCAGGGATCGCCGAATCCTGGGCTGTTCCTGAAGCCTTCATCACTCTCCCAGCCTTTTTGTGGCCACCCAGCAGTGTTGTCCCTGAAGTTTGTAGCCGCCCAGCTGGGCTGTACCTGAAACCTGTGACTGCCCACTCAGCCTCTTCGCAGCCGCCCATTCAGTTCATGGCATGGCTGGGGGGCAGAGACTAAGGCTCCTTTCACACTGGGGTGGTGGGGGAGTCGGCAGTAAAACGGCGCTATTTTTAGCGCCGCTTTACCGCCATTTTAGCGGCGGTATTCAGCCGCTAGCGGTGCGGTTTTAACCCCCGCTGGTGGCCGAAAAAGGGTTAAAACCGCTCGCATAGCACCACTACAGCAGCGGTATTGCCGTGCTGCCCCCATTGATTTCAATGGGCAGGAACAGTGAATACACCACTCCTTCACCACTCCAAAGATGCTGTTTGCAGGAGTTTTGTTTCTCTCCTGCCAGCGCACCGCTTCAGTGTGAAAGCCCTCGGGCTTTCACATTGGAGAAACAGCAGCGTCAGTTTTAGGTCGGTTTGCAGGCGCTATGTTTAGCGCAATAACGCCTGCAAACCGCCCCCAGTTTGAAAGATGACCTTGATAAAGAGCACCTAAGTTGGCTGATCAGAACTCCCCCCAGCACTGCCACTGATCCCCATCCCCCCCACCCCAGCACTGCTACTGATCCCATCCCCCCCCCACCCCAGCACTGCTACTGATCCCATCCCCCCGCCCCAGCACTGCTACTGATCCCATCCCCCCCGCCCCAGCACTGCTACTGATCCCATCCCCCCCCCCCCCCAGCACTGCTACTGATCCCATCCCCCCCCCCCCCCAGCACTGCTACTGATCCCATCCCCCCCCCCCAGCACTGCTACTGATCCCATCCCCCCCCCCCCAGCACTGCTACTGATCCCACCCCCCCCCCCCAGCACTGCCACTGATCCCATCCCCCCCCCCCAGCACTGCCACTGATCCCATCCCCCCCCCCAGCACTGCCACTGATCCCATCCCCCCCCCCCAGCACTGCCACTGATCCCATCCCCCCCCCCCCCAGCACTGCCACTGATCCCACCCCCCCCCCCAGCACTGCCACTGATCCCATTCCCCCCCCCCCCCAGCACTGCCACTGATCCCATTCCCCCCCCCCAGCACTGCCACTGATCCCATTCCCCCCCCCCCCCAGCACTGCCCACTGATCCCATCCCCCCCCCAGCACTGCCCACTGATCCATTCCCCCACCCCCCCCCCCCCCCACCAAGGAGTAAGAGAAGGAATAAAAATAGAGAATACATGGAAGGGAGAGGAAAAGAAGGGGAGGAACAAAGAAAAAGGGAGAGAGAGAATACGAGAGAACAAGAAATACGGCTAGAGAGAGAGATTTGGGGGGGGACAAGAAATTAGGATAGAGGATAGAGGGAGATAAAAGGGATAAAAGGGAAAGAAAGGAGAACAAAGAGAGAGTGGTTCATCCTAAAATGTACCATAAGGGGTTTTAATACTGTACAAGTGGAAGTGACTCAGGGAGAGCTAAATGTCTGTGGATTAGGGGAGCAAATTTCTTGTCTTGCCTTGGGTGCTGACAACCCACACTACGAAAATAATTTTACTGTTGGGGGGCCCCCACAACTTGGACAAGAAGGCCAGGCTCGCAGTCTCCGCTATAATTCATCCCAAAGGTGTTCTATCGGTTGAGGTCAGGACAGACAATTACCTCCACCCCAAACTCACTCATCCATGTCTTTATGGACCTTGCTTTGTGCACTGGTCCAAATCATTTGGTGGAGGGGGGATTATGATGTGGGGTTGTTTTTCTTAACACCTCTTAAGGCGTCAGCATACCAAGACATTTGGAAAATTCATGCTTCCCCAACTTTGTGTGAACAGTTTGGGGATTGCCCCTTCCTCTTCCACATGACTGCACACCAGTACAACGTGTAATATCTATCTATCTATCTATCTATCTATCTATCTGATCAGTGACTTATAATGGGATGATGGTGTGGCAAGTGCTGACAGTAATGATGCTGGGGGGGAAACTGACATCACCAGTGACATTAATTCAGTGAGGTCCATTAACTATGCACGATCACTTAAGGAGTTAAATGTGTGCTCTCTTCTTATTTATTTCTAAGCCTTGCTTTGCAGGGATAAGAAACAGATGGCTCAATCTGTACAAAGCCCTGTGTTGATGTCAACCACAGAGGCTCTGTGTTTTAATTGGACACAGCTGATCAGCAGGTCCCTGCGTTGAATCATTGGCTGGGATCTGCTGACAGACTCCTGTGCACAATCACTGTGAGTGTCAGTGCATGCACATGTAAACCCGAAAGCTGGCAGCGATGTACGGGGGCAATGCTTTTCCTGCACAGGCCGCCCGTCTGCAGTACATTGCGGGCAGGTGGTCCGCAACTGGTTAACATCCTGCTTCTAATGTGTGGTTTATTTTTATAGGCTGGCAAACTGACAAAAGTGAAAAAGTCATTCCTGGTGGAATGATAAATCCCTATTATGAAGCCTAGTGGAATGATGAAGCCCCTATACTGTGCAATCTTACAAAGCATGCACCTAGTAGTTTGACACAAGGTCTTATGCAGCTATAGCCCATTCTCACTAGGGAGCTCTAATGCAATTAATTAACCCTGTGTATTATTGCACTACCTCCGCTTGTAAACGTGTTTGGTGTTTTAGGTGGCCTATTGGTTTGGGTAATGGGCTGCCTTGCATACCACAAAGGACCAAAAACTGGACCTGCAGCATTTTTGCTAGTACAGCACACTGCAGTTCAGGTGCGTGATGGGGTGGATCTTTTATGGTACGATGTGAGGGGATAATTGGTGATCCTGTGCAGTGAAACTGCTTATTTTACATTCATGATTTACTCAAAGACAAAAATATAATCAGTCATTAAATTATAACCCACAACCAGGATGGATAAAAATTGACGATTAAAAAAAAAAAAAAAAAAAATCAAAAAAATTTTTATTTTATTTTTTTAAATCAAATTTTTTTTAATAAATTGCTTTTGGAGTAAAAATCTATCGAAAGATAGTTTTTCTATTCACAATACGTTAATAATTTAGTTTTAATTTACTCAGCATGAAATGGAGCTTAGTTATGTAGCATGAGGCTGTATACAGTGGAACCTTGGATTACGAACTCCGTTCCAGGAGAATGCTCGTAATCCAAAGTACTTGCACATCAAAGCGAGTTTCCCCATTGACTTCAATGGCATGCAATACCACATGCGGCCAGAGGTGTGTGGGGGGGGTGGGCGCCGGAGAGCGTCGGAAAGGGCCAGAAAGGCCCGAGGACACCTCGGCAAACCTCGGAGAGACTCCGTTCCCAAGGTTTGCCGAGGTCAGCTGAGCTGTCCTCGGGCCTTTCCGTTCATTTCCGAACGGCATGCTCGTCTCCGGCCCCCCCCCCCCCCACCTCAGGCCAAACGTGGTACTGCACACGCTTTGGCCTGAATCATGCTCATTTTGCGAGACAACATTCGCAAACCGAGTTACGATTTTTAAAAGTACAGTTCTCGTATTACGAAACGCTCGTTAACCGCGTTACTCGCAATCCGAGGTTCCACTGTATTCTGCAATATTTCCATTTTTGGTAAACTCCAAGCTCTACAAGCTGAGATAACATGCACTGCATTAATGCATTCACACAATGTCACAGTAACCATGAGATAAAACGAGGTTCAGGAATATTCCTTTATCCCATTGTTTTGAAAATCTATGTACACTACAAACTGTATGAATGAATCGGTTCTGATATCGCTGTTTTACTAACCTGACAGCTTATTATTCTAAATGGGAAACCTTCATTTTATTTGCAAGTATTAAAGATTCTAACTATCAGCAAGAATGAGTCCTTACATTTAAAGAGCACCTGTCCATTTCAGATCCATCATGGCAGCGCCTGTTAGCGGGCATCCACTCACCTGCTGCTGCCACGTCCCTCACCTTGTTGTGGCACTACGGCATCACCAGCCATCCCATTTTAAAGTGAATGGGACTCTCGGTGAGTAAATGGTGGGAAAGAGATGACCGTTGCTCTTTAAAAATGAGGATTTAAATCAAGTTGATTTAAATAAAGCCATTTTACTAGTGATTTAAATCAAATCCGCCCTGCCCACAACAGTAAAATCAGTTTGTATATGCAGCAAAGCATGCATGTGATATTCACTATGGATCCTAAGGGGTTAATCCTCCGCATTGTGTGAAAAGGCTGTTTTGATCCTGTCTATGATCCTCCCCTTCTTCCACAGTCCCCAATCCATCTCCTGATAGAACAGATCTTTTGGGCACTCTGCAAATGCTCGCTTTTGTGTGTATTGCTAGAGGTGTGGTGTGTGTTTTTTTTTTTTTTTTTTTTTTTTTTTTTTTTTTTTCCCCGAGCTGCAGTATGCATGAGCCCTAATGTTATATTTATTCAAGATTTTTGTATTTTTTTTTTTAATAGGCTGGCTTTGCAACATCGTCTAATATTTGCACAACAAACTTTCGGCTGGCTCCAAATGATCGCGCACACAATTTAGCGTTGTAGCTCATCTTTTGTTTATGCAAACATGTACTTATTGCCAATAACATTTACACACATAAAAGAGACAGACATCATAGGTGACATTACTTAGAAGAGGTAGGTGTAAGAATATCTTGTTTGTGTAGTTTTCATAGCTGGTCTGACAGGTCTGATGTAAAGGTCCATTTACATAAAATGTAACTTTGATCGTTTCCTTTTTGATGAGTTAGAGTAACTTGTGTAGACACTGTCCACACCAAAGTCATGATTTGTAAGTTCTTTAGGAAGTGTTTACGTCTCAAGTTACTGTAACTATAATTTCTACTCAAAATATTACTGAGGTCTTTTCAAATCCTGCTTAGATTTTGCAAGGACCATTCAGTATTGGTCTCACTAGGTACTAGAGTTTTTATGTATGTAAAATCTCTCGCGCTCTCTCTCGCGCTCGTTCATATATTTTTTTTTTTTTTTTTAGTGTAAATTTTAAAAATATTCTTTGCACCTGATTATTAAACCACAGTGCTGCTTATTTGTTAAAAGTAGTAGTTATGAAATAACGGTAAAATATTATTATTCTCTAGGTTCTGTTGGGCTTTTACACATCAAAGAATCTTGATTCAGCACTGAACATTGACAAGGTAGTTATCACAAGGTGTTGACTGTTGGAAAAAAAGTTCTGGATGCAATTCATCATCTTTTAAGGCAAATAATAAAACAAGACCATACTTTTTTTATTTTTATTTAATCCTTTAGCAACACTGTATAGTCTCTAGTCCCCCTCCTACAACACAATAGCTTAGTGAGGAGATCGCTCTACTAACATTGCATATTTAGTACAGCCAACTCCCTCAGTTTTTATAAGTATGGGTTTCGCTGATGGCTCGGTTCTCTCAGTTCCCCGAGCAGAGAGCTGCTGCCTGTCAATCGGCATTTCTCCTGGTCTGCTCCTCCATTCTCACTGGAGCGCTGAGCTGTGGAGGGGCCGGGAGCAGCCGCTGAGAGGGCTCTTAGTCCAGGCACTGGGGGGGGGGTCCAGAGTCTGGATGACGCGGTGCCAGGACTGATCTGTGTGACACCAGCAGAGAGAAGGCTTAAGACCGCTCTCTGCTGAAAACGGGTCACAGGAGTGCAAAATTAATCGCACTCCTGTGACCCTTAGGAGAAGCCCAGCCAAACAAGCCCAGGCTGCACTTCTCCTTTTTAAGCCTGCTGGATAAAACAAAAAAAGAACCTGTGTGTACCAGGCTTTACAGCTACAAACTCCCATACTGCACTCAGCATCCTCAGCTTCACCCCGGAACAAAAAGCCCAGTAAGGCCCCTTTCACACTAGTGCGACTTGTCCTGCAAATGGGACTACAAAGTCGCATGACAAGTCATACCCCATGATTTCAATGAGCACCATTCATATCTGTGTGACTTCAAAGTAGTCTCTGCACTACTTTGGTCTTTGATGCGACTTGAGGTCCATAAATCTCAAGATTACACAGGCATTGCTTCAAATCACGTCAAAATCGTGGCAATGTCGCATGACTTTTAGGTTGCACAAGTGTGAAAGGGGCTTAATAAGTGAAAGTAGGGGAAAATGGCTGCTATAGTTTGTTTACTCTCTGCTTCTAGAGGAGGTCATCCCTGTGCTGTTTCCTCCAATAAATAAGCTCCCATTCTTAAACTGACAGGAACTGGGCTGGCTTGGTGTCGCAGTCTTTGTTTCAACTGGAATCGATTTCCCAACAGTTCCTTTTAATTCCCTGTCACCAGAATGGGAAGTGAAGGCCTATCTTTCTAGTGGACACACCCATAAAAACTCTCCAGAATTAAAAAACAAAAACAAAGAAAACAAAAAAAATTGCAGTTTGACTTTTAGGCCTTATGCAGACATCTGATGTACAGTGAGACATCTGTAGTATGTTCATGGATTTGCCTGGAGTTGTTCCATCCAGTGTTTTTTTTTTTTCTTTTAATTATGTGTTGAAATTAGTTTGTATAACTAGTCTGACAGGTCGCTTTGAAAAATGATGCGTTACTACAGAAGTTAAAAGTGGGAATTAATGTGTGAAGGAACCATGGACTCCTAAAGCTCTTTTGTAGTAAATGCTAGCCATGCTTGGAATGATCCTTTTTAGAAGGTAGCACTAGTTTTTACATTGGATGCCAGCCCAGGATCACTGTCTTTATAGGGCAGTTTAACATACTCTGCTGATGTCTGCACACAAAGTAATCACAGAGCACTCAAGTGTAGGAAACCACACGCAGGAATTTTGCTTGTCATTCCTTATGCTGGCCGAACCCATTTTCGAAAGAACGAACATTCGGCTGTGAGAGCAAATGATAGTGCCATCATGTAATGACCGATCAATCGTTCAGTGGACATAAATGAATGCATTTTTTGTTTTGTTTTGTTACATATACATAGTGGAGACAGTTTGGATGGAAACACATTAACCTTTCAATTTGTCGTTCGGCAGAAAATTTCCAAACTTGTCCTTCGTTTTTTCGGCTCAAAAACGTCCCGATTATCGATTTTGTGCTCATTAACTAGCCGAAAAACGAACGAACTGTCTAAATGACCAAATTTCGGTTGATTTTTCATTTAGTGTATGGCCAGCATTAGATGGAACGTTGACCGTGGTGCATGAGTTGCTTGAGTATCTTGTCCCTAATGCCGCGTACACACGGTCGGACTTTTCGTCTACAAAAGTCCGACAGACTTCCGGCGGACTTTCGGCGGACTTGCAGCAGACTTTCTAACGAACGGACTTGCCTACACACGACCACACAAAAGTCCGACGGATTCGTACGTGATGACGTACACCGGACTAAAATAAGGAAGTTCATAGCCAGTAGCCAATAGCTGCCCTAGCATGGGTTTTTGTCCGTCGGACTAGCACACAGACGAGCGGATTTCGGGGTCCGTCGTAGTTACGACGTAAAGATTTGAAGCATGTTTCAAATCTAAAGTCCGTCGGATTTGAGGCTGAAAAAGTCTGCTGAAAGTCCGGAGAAGCCCACACACGATCGGATTACCAGCCAGCTTTAGTCCGTCGGCGTCCGTTGGACTTTTGTAGACGAAAAGTCCGACCGTGTGTACGCGGCATAACACTTTGGTAACCTGTTAAAAAAAAAAAAAAAAAAAGTTTGTCTTTTTTATTACAATTTGCTTTTCTATGTCATCGTTCATTGCATTGTTTTGTTGAACAGGCACAAAATTCTGCGTAAACAGAGTATTGGTAACTGTAAGCGCAAACACACAAGTCCATATATAAAGGGCTGAGCAACTTAGTCCATAGGGGACAGGCTGGAAGTTCAAGGGTTACGTGGTAACCGTTAATGGTTAAAGTAGGCTGGTAGGCTAGGCGGCTGCTGGCCTCAGAGAGCTGGCTCTGTGATGGATGAGAGAGGGGTAGAGAAGGAAGCGCCACCTGAGTGTAGTATTAACAAATGATGTTAAGGCTTTCAACCTCCCTGGACGATCCCTCTCCTGGATACCAAACCCGGAAGCAGACGGACGACCTGTGACGTCACGTGCGCTCCACGCCGGCCCCTAGTCTCTTCCTGATGGCCACAGAAGAAGTTCCCGGCTGGTAATCCACCTTCTGCAGCCCAGCATCCCTGCAGCGTCACCACCACAGGATCAGAGGGAACACCAAGGACCACATACCTATACAGATGAGCCTTTTATATGTTTTTATCCTGTAAGTGTGTTTTTACCTGGTGTCATTAAACATCATTTGATAATACTACACTCAGGTGGCGCTTCCTTCTCTACCCCTCTCACCAAATTCTGCGTAAGCCATTTTTTCTTCCATATTTCAAGTAATATCTGAAAAGGAGGAAAACATGTCTAAGGTTAGCCTTTGCTATCATGTTGGTTTTAAAGAGGTGCTTCAGTCATATTTTAAAAAATGAAGTCTGCAGCTACAAAAGCTGTAGCTGCTGACTTTTAAGAAGTACACTCACCTGTCCCAGGATCCAGTGGTGTCCTCACCCAGCTGGTTTCTTCACTGGGCTTTGGCCGCCAGTGTTGGCAGCCATTTGCGAACTGCTTGCGGCTTCATAGCCAGCTGCTCACTGTGCATGCATGAGCCGCTGTGCACCATCCGATTTGGTTCTGCAGCTTTCTGGGACCCAGAAGGCTGCAGGGGGAGGGGGGGGGGGCGGGGGCGAACTTCCGCTCAGATTGCTGCTGCAATCTGACCAGAAGTGGGTACCTGTCAAAACCAAACTCTCCCCCCCCCCCCAAAACAATGTGCCAAATGTGGAGGGGGGTGGGGGAGAAGGATGAGGAAGAAGAGCGAAACTTCCCCTATTGGGTGACGTCCCGCTTTAATAATCGATGAGAAACTATTCTTGAATAGTTTCTCGATGTTGCCAACATATAAAGGCCTCATGCAAACTGGGCATTTTGCGAACCCTCCTAGAAGCCTTTCCTCCTGGCTGCAACGTTTTGGCAGAAAAAAAAAACCCCAAATTGTATAGTGCTTTTAGGCGTGTTTACAGTCGTCAAACGCTTGGGCGTTATTCATTTTATTGGCCAGAATAATCCTATATTCTGGCTATTGAAATTAACACGCATTTTCAAGTGTCAAGTGTTTTTTCTGCCAAAATGTTGCTGTTTCTAGACGCACTAGCAGTGTGGGTTTTTTTTTTTTTTTTTCTGCCGCTAAAAGTCCCTGGCACTAAATACTGCTAAAAGCCCACATCTGCATGGATGCATAGGCTAACATGCAGGGGGAAAAAAAATGGCAGGCACTCCTAGAAGCAGCTGCAAAAATACCAGTGTGCATGAGGCCTTTAGCAGTTCCACTTATTTCTGGATTTATTCAGAAATGTATATTATAGCCCTTTTTTCTATGATATCACCATTATGCATAAAAACCCCACCCTACTTTTTCCGTCTGGAATCTAGGTTCACCTAAATGTTCACTATCAAATGAAAAAGTGGTAGAGTCTCACCTGTGACGGGAAGATACCAGAATGACAAATGAAACTGCTCATACTGCTGCTTTACTGGCAAATGAACATTTAAGTGATAAGGTTAATGCATTCAGGAGTTAAAAGTACAAGGGGAAAAAAGAAAATCTCACAGAAAAAATCAAGTCTGTTAGGTTTTTCATACTAGCAGGAAAAGGGGTATATATCAGCCAAGGAGCATGTTAGCAGTGTCATCCCACTCCTGCACTGTACACGTGTAATCATGAAACTTTATCACATTATTATCTGGAGCTTTCTGTTCCACAACTCAACGCTCAATAGAACAAATTACACAAAATAAATAATCCTCCAGGCACAGAAAGAATTACCCAACATCCTTGTAGGCCTCTCGCACTCTGCTATAGATTTATTAGCCCTATTGCAGAGATCCTCTATCACACCGTTCACATTATTAATGCAGCTAATAAAAGAAAACAGGACTTCGTTAAGTTAACCTTTTAATTACGGTGATGATTTATACAACAAGAGTAAACAATGCTACAGCAGGAAGCTGTTTATTGCACTTATGTTATAGAGTTCTGATACTTTTTGATGCTGTCTACAGGGAACATTTACCCACTAATATCAACCTCTGCCCCAAATGAGTTTAAAGGGAAGCTCCGCTTGTCTGCCTCCTCCCATCAACCCACCCCTCCGCTGCCACATTTTGAACCTTTTAGGGGATAGGGGAAGCGGGTATCTGGTTTTGACATGTACCCACTCCCACTTCCGACTCACTTTGCTGTGGCAAAGTGAGCCGAAAGTTTGTCGTCCCCCTCCCAAAGGGGAGATCGTGACGTTTACCTACCCATCCTCTTCCATTGTCTGTTCCCATGACGCCTTGTATTCAAAAGTTACAGTCAGGTGTTAGTTGTTGAACAGTGTTTTGTTCAAACAGACCTTTTGTGCTGAAAGACTTCATGACAGAATTTAAGTGTGTGTATGTGTTTTTTTTTTTTTTTTTTTGTTTTTTTTTCTTTGCCGTTTTATTGTTTTCCAGTTGTGTACAATGTATGTCATCACATCAGTGTGTGCATTAGAGATGCACCGAAATTTCGTCGCCTGAAAATATCGCTATCTGCATTTTGCCGATAAGAGAAAGAGGTGCCGATGATGGCACCAAAAATACATGAGATTTTACTATGCTTATGGTGTGTTTCATAGGTCATGTGACTCAAACTGCATCAGAAATGTAACACGGGTGCGTTATTGATGCATTCTTGCTGTGTTTTCAAAGCATTTTAACAGGGAGGTGCGTTTTTTTTTTTTAACTGACTCAAAAATGCAGCAACACACCACAGTTGAAGCGTAACAGACCAGTTTGACGACCTACATAGAATTTAAAGGGATGCGTCTTTCTTGAACTTTTCTTGCGCTAAAGGTGCCAATAATAGCGACAATAAATTCATGTTCATTTAAATTCATGATATTAAAGTAAAAAATAATACAATTTTTTTTAATATGTAAAAAATATATATTTTTTTAAAACTGTCATTTTTTAGTTTTCGACCAAGTGCATTTTCCTGCATTTTTGGTTTTGGCACCAAAATTTCCATTCGGTGCACCACTAGTCTGTATATGTATATATATATATGTATGTATATATATATATATATATATATATATATATATATATACTTAAAAAAAAAAAAAGTCACAGAAACTGGTTTGGTGGAGGACCCTGTGCCAATAACAAATTCGCAATGCAGTCAGGTCATACAAAAGCAGTAAAAGCTTTATTTGTGATCAAATGACCTCCCAAGTAAAAGATGTTATGGCTTCCCAAACATAAGGATGGTACAGTCTGTCTTGCTATAGTGGGAACTTGAACATATGGCTGTCTTGGTGGGAAATACTCTGCATAATAGAATATTAGAATGTAGCTATGGTTGAATCTCTTCCTGCTCTAAAAATTTAAAAGCACGGATGTTTATCTGAAACTAATAAAGACAATAAGAGACGACTTTTTGGAGGGAGTATTGTCTGTGGGTTGTCTGTCAATTGGCTGGTCATCAAGAATCTGAAGTGGAATCCTGCTGCTGGACTAGATTCCACTTTTGAATGCGAATGTCTTTTTTCCTTTTTTTTTTTTTTTCTTAGATTTGGGAAAAAAATATTTTTGTGTGTGTGTATTTTCTAAGGAGGACATGCTCAACTGGTATTGGCATCAGTAAACCATTGCACGAAGCAGGGGCACCCAGGACCCAAGCAGGTTTGTTACACACTTTTATTCAGACAAGGCAGCAACCCGTTTTAATGCAGGAGGGCCTTTGTACACCAAATCCACAGCATAAAACAAGTAAAACATTTGCTTGTCCGCGCCACAGACTAAATTCTGATTTAATTCTGCCTTAGAGTGCCACCTAATGGGTTCCCCAAAACAAACAAACAAGCAACACTTGTACCTTTTTAGTGTTCTGTCAGCACTCAGCCTTTTCACCCATCAAATTTCAACAGGTTCATTAGAAACCAGACTAAATTCGAACAGTGCACGGCCAACTTAGCCAGACCTCATTGTTATCGGGTAAAATGTGGAACTAGGATTGGAGGCTTTATCCTGCAAAGCTTCCCGGCTCTAGGACCTAAAGCCATATAAGCCAGGTTGTGTTTTTGATTATCTTCATAGATCTATTTGGGTTTCTTTGCAGAGTCTCGCTGTGGTAATGAGTAATCCATTATCTGTGGGAAAGAAAAGACCAATCCTGACTTGATCACAACCATTCCATAGCATAATAAATCTTTGCTTGTGAGATTGAGCATTCCTAACACTGAATACTCATTGGTGCTCTGGATTTAAACCATTGCCTGATTCTCTTATCTGGCCCTTTGGCTGTCCCTGCCTGTCCTGTGATGCCTTCACTGTTAACACGGCTCACTGAACTCAAGTGATTTTAAATAACTCTGCACCCAGAGTTAAAAAAGAAAAAAAGTGGGCATGGTATGTGAAGAGCCCTGTTTTACAGTTCGGGTGGGTGACCAAACCACAGCTCCGTTATCCATTTTTACCACTGCATCGCATAGTAGCTCTTTATGAAATACTTACCTTAGAACAAAGCTGTTGTAGACGTGCCCGCACACCGCTGACCTCTTTCTTCCGGGTTTGCTATATTCGGGGCTGTGATTGGCTGGAGCCACCGTTCAAGGTACGGGGCTCGGAAGGAACGGCACCCGAGGGCCGTTCCTTCAGAGCGCATGCGCCAGTGGTGTCACTGGCTACATGCAATGTAAATATTTCCTAAACTGTACATGTTTAGGAGATATTTGCCCTACCTATATTAATATTATTATTATTATTATTATTATTATACAGGATTTATATAGCGCCAACAGTTTACGTAGCGCTTTACAACTTGAGGATAGACAGTGTACCTATAGGTAAGCCTTATTCTAGGATTGCCTATAGGTAAATGTCTGCAGCAGAAGGTTGCTTCCTCTTTAAGATTAGGAGGGGGGTTGAATCGCGATAACGATTTTTTTAACGATTAATCGTCCAGCTCTAATGCCCCCATAGAAAAGGCTTGCTATGGTGGGCACTCAGTGGAGGGAAGGGATTGAGGAGTGCCAGCGGGGGACCAGTGAAGAGGAGTATCAGGACTGCTCTGTGCAAAACCACTACACGGAAAATAGAAGTATGGCACAAAAAAATGTAAGGTTTTCAATCACTTTTATATTGAGCAGAAATATGTTTGGCCCTCCAACAGTCCCATTTTCTCATGTGGCCCCTTAGGAAAATGATTTGCCCAACTATGGCTTAGGTTATATGTAAGACCCCTTCCACACGAGGCGGATCTGCTCAGCGGAGTCCGCCGGCTCAGCAGGAGATCATCTCTCCGTTGATCTCCGCTGAGCCGGCAGATGACAGGTCCGTCTCCGCTCACTGAGCGGGGAGGGGCCTGTCAGAGCGCCGCTGATTCTATGGAGGGATCGTGTCCGTTTTCATCAGATCTCATTCGGTACGCCAGGACGGATGCGAACGTATCGCCATACGTCTGATTTGAGCAGATCGGATGTCAGCGGACATGGTCAACGATGACATCTGTCACTCCCTTTACCTGCATGGCGCGTCCATTTAGGTCCGCCTAAAAAAAAAAAAAAAAAAAAAACAGGTGGACCCGTGTGAAAGGGGCCTGAGGCTGTGCGGACTTTTATTTCTGTGAGTTAGCTACAAATGTTAGGCCAACTATAGAAGGTCTGACTTTGGGCATTTTTTGTGCACATTCATTGAAAGTATATTGTTGCCTTCAAAATTGTAATTTAAACTAAATGCTCCTAATTTAGGTAAAATATTATTGTATATCAGTTTGTTAATGTTGTGTTTGTAGTTGCTAGGCAACACTTTTGAAGCCTGAGAAAACTTGTTTTTTTTTCTTTTTTTTTTCTTCTTCTTTCTAAATGGTGACATCTGCGACAAGTCACGTCCTGACCTGTTTATAAAAGACTTATAACTAGATTGCAGGCAGAGACATGGTGGGTGTAGGTAATTTGAAGGGAAATCATTTAGTGGGTGGGAATGAAAGCGATGAATCTGGCTTATTGTGGAATGCTAGGAATATTATGCGCTGTTTTGCTTTTTGTTCTATTAAAAGTGCAAAAGTGTCGCATTCAGTTCTTAGTGGGTAAATGGATTATATGCAGTGCGTGTTTGTTTGCTAGACTTCTAAACTAGAGAATGTTCTGATGCCGTAATCTGTATCTAGAGTAAATCTGCCCATATACTAGAAGTTTGGTTTGAGACCATCAAATTGGCATTCATTTTTGACCATAGTGACAAGAATATTTGAGAAAAAAAGAGCAGGATGGAAAATTTTTAAACAAATTTCTTACACTGCAGGTGGCTTTCATTTGGCAAAATTACATTCATTCCAAAATCGAATGTTAAAAGCAAACAACATTTGGAAGTGTTTTTGAATGACGTTTTGTCTAGTCCTGAGCGCTAAACACAATGTTCGTCCGAAAATCTACTCTTATATGTCCGGCTTAAAGTTCCTAAACCCACAACAGTAAAATCCTTTTGTATATTCAGTAAAGCATGCTTGTTATATTCACTGTGGAACCTAAGGGGGTTATCCTGTGCATGTGTAAAAAGGCTGTTTGATCCTGTCTTCTCTGTTCCGCCCCTTCTTCCACTGTCCCCAATCCATCTCCTGATAGAAGAGAGCCTTGATGGCATGCTGCACATGCTCCAGTTTGTGTATTGCTAGAGTTATTTTTTTTTTTTTCTTGTCCCACCATCCCCTTGGGAGGGTGCATGTGATCAGCACAGGGGCAATCAGCACTGTCCAGACAGAGGGTCAGGGATCATGTAGCCTCATAGGACAGTCAGCGGAGAATGAAACTCCTCCTACAAGCTTTAACCAGACACTGATGGTCACAAAACTGCTATACACTGCTGATGAGAAAGGGTATTTAGCATTTTTTATATTTACTTAAATAATTGATACGCTTATTTTCTTGTCATTCATTTTTATCTTGCAAAGTGTTTTTATCTCAGGAAGCATTATTTTATCACCACCCCATGTGTCTCTCTTCCCTGCTCTCCTCATTTGATACCTCCCTAAAACTCTGGGTTTACACTGATGCGAATTGAACCCGCATCCAATTCACATGACAGGAGAGAGTGACTGGCTCTCAATGGAGCTGGTTCATACAGCTCCAAGCCGGAAACAGCACAAGGTAAGGGGGGTGCACTGTAATGTAAAGGAGGTTGGGGGACTCTTGACTTCTGATGGTGGGGGGGCTCTTGACATCTGATGTAAGGGGCAGTGTGGTGCTCTGGACAGCTGCTTATAATTATTATAAGAATAATACAATTTTATACCAGTTGAAAAGGAGGCTCGCACACCAATGGTATCATAAATAGTAGATACATTTTATTTAGTCTTACAGATACAACACTGGCCCTTTGAGGGCAACCATAATGCTGATGTGGTCCCGCAATGAAGTTTAGTTTTACACCCTTTGGCTTAGAGTGACACATCTTCTCTTTACTTTTTCTCCCTACTGTTATACTGTAACTGACAAACCTAACATGCATGGGTGTTTATACATTTTCTTTGCCCATCCTCTTCTATTCTTTAGAGATGTTGCCTTAATCCTACATATTTTCATTCTGTGGCTGGAAAATGAAAACTCTTGTTCTGGCTACTTGCCTTTATAAAATTGTATATTTTGGAATTGCTGCTAAAAATGGGGGTACTTCTCTGTATAAACTGGTTCGGCACCAGAAAATTGCAGTGTGTTTGGACTAAACTTGCACACGCTATTTACATTTTATATTGCACCATAATTCACGTTGAAGCGCAGGTCATTGTGGTGGTCGGATGGCACCCCCAAAGCACCATACCTAGAACCCCACAACACAAAATTGTAAACCATCTGTGTAATGTGGTGTGGAACATCAGGAAACCGGTACTGGTCCATTATAGTCTATCTTGTGGTGCTTTGGAAGCTTCTTTAAAATGGGGACTGCCCTTGAAACCCATGTTCAGTAAAGTGCCACTACAGTGTGAATATGGTTTAAAGTGGTTTTAAAGTCAGAAGGTTTTTTATCTTGATGCATTAAGATAAAAACCTTCTGTGTGCAGCAGCCCCCCTAAGGCTTAATGTACACGGGACATTTTAAAACCTCTCCTGAACGATTTAACACTTGACAGATAGTAATCGATGTTTAAAAACGTCCGTTTTGCTGCATTTTTAGAAGCTCCTTCTTTCTTCTTTTTTTTGCAAATAGTCAAAAACTAAAAACTCCTGTAAATGAAACGCGAGTTACCACATTTACAAGCTGTTACAGACGTTTGGTGTTTCAAATGCCTCTGAACATCCTCCTGAACACCTTTTTTTTTTTTTTTTTGCTTTCTAAAAAATGCTTTTAAACTCAACTGCCTAGAAACGACTATAAAGGGCCCTGTGTACGTGTGCTGATAAGATGACATAGAGGAGAGTTCAAGGGCAGCTGAAAAAAAAATGCCCAACTGCTCCTAAGGGTCCTTTCACACTGGGGCTTTCACACTGGAGTGGTGCACTAGCAGGACGGGAAAAAAAGTCCTGCTAGCAGCATCTTCGGAGCGGTGAAGGAGCAGAGTGTATACCGCTCCTGCCCATTGAAATCAATGGGATGGCGCGGCTATACCACCGGCAAAGCGCCTCAGTAGAGGCGCTTTGCGGTGGTTTTAACCCTTTCTCGACCACTAGCAGGGGGGTAAAACCGCCCCGCTAGCGGCTGAATACTGACGGTAAAGCGCCGCTTACAATAGCGGTGCTTTACCGCTGACAACGCCCCCGCCCCAGTGTGAAAGGGGCCTAAATGTCCGTTTTACCAGTAGCAGTGTACATGAAGCCTTATACTTAACTGATCCCCATCTCAATCCAGTGATATGCATGAGAGTCTCTGCAGTCCGGGGCTCTCCCTCCTCATTGGCTAAGACAGCAGAGGGGCGCCATTGGCTCCCGCTGCTGGCAATCAGTCAGTGAGCCAATAAGGAGAGAGAGAGGGACGGGGCTAAGCCACGGTTCCATGTCTGAATGGACACAGCAGCGGCTCGGTTCGGCTGTAGGGGCACCTGGGAGGAGCCAGGAGCGCCAGCGAGGGTCCCGAGAAGAGAAGTATCCCTCCTGCTCTGTGTAAAAACCATTACACAAAGCAGGCAAGTATGACATGTTTTTAAACGAAAAAAAAAAACTTTTTAGTACCACTTTAAGGTGTCTGGTCTTTTAAAGGATAAGTTCACCTTTCGTAACATGTTAGAGTGACCCATATTCAGGGTGTAACGTGTTAGGAACGGACTTCCCCACCGCACCTCCCTGATCCCTGAACTAGCGGGTATCTTCTAACCCAGCTAGTTTCCCAGTGCAGTGTGGGTAGAACGAGAAGACTAGTTCCACTTTTTGTTCTGGTTTCACCTCCAAAGCACTTGAGGCCTGAAGACTTCATACACTGTGTTATGTTCTGCAAGTTATAAGCTATAGCACATGCTAATTACTAAACTTTCAACATTGTTGAGTAACTGTTAATTATTTGTAGACGTGTTTGTATTTTTCAGATACTTTTTCAGTAATGCTCATATACATGAGATATTTGTACAAGTGGAAGGCTTCCACTAAGCTCAGTAAAGCACAGGCTGAGTAGACCTGCTTGGACGTATGTAGATGTGTCTAGACATGAGTTGATAGGCGGGCTTTTTTTTTTTCCATAATGTATCTGGATGAGGTATGAAGGGGGGAGGGTTTGTGAAAGGCAGAAGCTTGGTACACATCCGTATTTCTGTAACCCCTGCGGGCCCCTCATAAAGTGAGCTTTACAGAGTGCCAAGCCGGAGACATATTGTGCTCACGCTGTGTATTGGAATGTTTCATTGCAAATCTGCAGCCAGTCTTTTAATGGAAAATGTTCCTTGAAGGGATATTTGGTTGCATTTTTGTGCTTCACGCCCCCCCTTCCCCACGCTCCCCTCTTTTTTTCAGAGATTCCTGCAGTGATCTATACACTGTGCTGTAGCGTTCCATTTGGAACAAAGGCAAGGCATGTGCTTCAGGAGAACTCATTTCATCTTTTGTTCCACCTATGCACATTTGGATTCAAAGCCTCTCTCCCTCTCCTAGTGCTTCTTTTTAACCAGCTCTCTATAAATGGCTTGAGAAAACGGGCAGGCAACGACAGAGGTCATCCTTTGTGTTTTCTGATCTTGTGTCCGAAATAGGGATGTGAAGACTCCACCGTCTCCTCCTAATTTCTTTCCACAGCCAAGCTCAAGTCATGTAGACTTGAGCTTTTTTTTGCTGAAAAAAAAAAAGTGTGTGTGCAGGGTAGTTTTTTTTTTTTTTTTTTTTTTTTTTTTACATGTAGGCTTGTTAAACGCTGCAAAAGAGGAAAAAAAATGATCGGAGCTTATTTTCGGAGCTCTTTAAAAAAAATAAATAGCAGTTGTTAGGAGACGGTGAAAGGAATTTGCGCTGTAGTTTTTTATTTTCATCTCCTGATGATGTGTAATGTGTATTGTGTTGCTGCACTGTATAGGCTCATTACGGTGACAGAACATGGAGCATTTACTGCGCAATAGGCTACAGACTTGCATGCGGCTTTGGAATATTTACATGCCGAAACCATTCAACATAATGTCCGCAATGCTGTTAAAGTCACATTTGACATCTCAAGAGCTTATAAAAAAGCTTGGTATTATCCTGAAATGCATCTCTCTGGGACGAGTACTTAATCTCCCGGTAATGGCATTGATTTGATGCTACAAGGCCTATATCTTGGTTCATGTGCATTTTTTTTTTTTGCTGCTGATAAGCAATGCCTAAGGATATGACCTGCACATGTTCTGATTATGAATACTTCTAGTGTTGTGTGCCATATATCTGCCCATTGGGGTCATCGTCAGGTGATTGGCTTTTGAGAATTGTTACATTGGCATGTCAGTGAGCAGTATGGTTCTACATTTTATTTCATTAATGTTACTGATTTATAATTAAAATACATTGATTTTTATTACAGCCGTTACTCTGAGAGTTGAATTAATTTCACTTAAAGTGCAGTTTTTAGGCTTAAATAATTTCGTATGAAATAATTGTAAGACTAGGCATAGATGAAGCAAGCTTCTTGTTCTTTGGGTAGTTGGCTGGCCTCCAATTGTAGCTCAGTTTATATAGACACGGTGTTTTACTGCAGCCTTGACTACATTTCTTCATGACCCTTTTCAGGTTGGTTTCCAAACTTATCACTGCTACTGTAGAAGATCATATTGATGCCTCACTCCACTTGCACAAGTTAATTTGCCACAGTCTATAGCTGGAAACGTGGGGATTTTAGCTGTTTAGTGGCAAGCAGCCTGATAGATATATATATATATATATATATATATATATATATATATATATATATATATATATATATATATATATATATATATATATATATATAATTTTTCACTTGACACGGCATTTCAACTAGCTAAGACAAGTGTGGGGGTGGTATGTTTTTTTTTTTTTTTTTTTTTTTTTTCTTCCTAGAAATTTTGGCTTCAGGTGAATAAATAATCTTATCTATATGTATTGATTTAATAACCTTGTTTTTGAATAGTTTGTAACATGTACACTATATTAAGACACCTGCCTTTACACGCACATGAACTTTAATGGCATCCCAGACTGTCTGTAGGGTTCAATATTATGAATTGGCCCACCCTTTGCAGCTATAACAGCTTCAACTCTTCTGGGAAGGCCGTCCACAAGGTTTAGGAGTGTGTGTGTGTGTCTATGGGAATGTTTGACTATTCTTCCAGAAGCGCATTTGTGAGGTCAGGCACTGATGTTGGAGAGGCCTGGCTCACAATCTCCGCTCTAATTCATCCCAAAGGTGTTCTATTAGGTTATGGTCAGGACTCTGTGCAGGCCAGTCAAGTTCCTCCACCCCAAACCCGCTCATCCATGGTTTTTATGGACCTTGCTTTATGCGCAGTAATTTTTGAACAGGAAGGGCAAACCCCAAACTGTTCCCACAAATTTGGGAGCATGAAATCGTCCAAAATGTCTGGTATTCTGACGCCTTAAGAGTTCCCTTCACTGGAATGAAGGGGCCAAGCCCAACCCCTGAAAAATAATCCCCCCTAATGATTTGGACCAGTGCACAAAACAAGGTCCATAAACGGTGGATGAGCAAGTTTGGGGTGGAGGAACTTGACTGGTCTGCACAGAGTCCTGACCTCAACCCGATAGAACTCCTTTGGGGTGAATTAGAGCGGAGACTGAGAGCCAGGCCTTCTCATCCACCTCCGTGCCTGACCTCACAAATGCACTTCTGGAAGAATGGTCAAACATTCCCATAGACACACTCCTAAACCCTATGGACAGCCTTCCCAGAAGAGTTGAAGCTGTTATAGCTGGCGTCCCAATAATTTTAGTAATATAGTGTATATACATGGGGATAGCAGTGCTTGGAGATTACCTAAAACTCCTTTTTATAAGCTTTAAAAAGGACTTTCTAAACTTTTTACATGTTGGGCTTTATGCGCTGCTATTTATTGCACAATAACTTTCTCTTAAATAGGTTTTTTTCTCACAGAGAAATACATTCTGTCCCTTTTTAGGTGTGAATTTATTTTGTTACATGAAATGGGCATTTTAAAGGCATTGTACACTTTCTAATGTTTTTGTTGTCTTAACTAGATAAACAGAGTATTGGTAACTGTAAACATCATTTGTTAATACTACACTCAGGTGGAGCTTCCTTCTCTACCCCTCTCTTAACTAGATATTGGGTAGTTGTACTCCTTGTGCTGTTTGCCTTAGCCCAGGTTCACACTGCTCCGACATGAAAGTCGCGCAGCTCCTGATCCAACTTTGCCCTGCAACTTCAGTCTAACTTTGATCCGACTTAATGTGACTTTTTACACTCTATGGCATTAAAGTCATATCAAAGTCGAGCCAAAGTAATGCAGGACCTTTTTCTAAAGTTTGAGACTTGTGTCGGATCAGTTAAGAGGGCTTTCCTAGGGAAACCTTGAATTTGACATGTCATGAGACTTGTGCTCTCACAAGTCATGGTTTGCTACATCTAGCCTGCCCCTAATCGCCAAAGGGACAAGACAACTTCCTGTTCTGGGTCACAGCCTGCATTGTCATCCACTCTGTTACATCACAAATGTGGAGGTGCTAATATAAAAAAAAGTCTTCTGGTAGTGTCTGTGTCTTTGTCCAGACCTAAACCCTATTGAGTATTTGTGGGGAATCCTCAAACGGAAGGTGGAGGAGCACAATGTCTCTAACATCCACCAGCTCTGCGATGTTGTCATGGAGGACTGGAAGAGGGCTCTAGTGACATACTTGTGAAGCTCTGGTGAACTCCATGCCCAAGAGGGTCAAGGCAGTGCTGGAAAATAATGGCGGCCACACAAAATATTTACACTTTGGGCCCAATTTGGACATTTTCACTTAGGGGTGTACTCACTTTTGTTGCCAGCGGTTTAGACATTAATGACTGTGAGTTATTTTGAGGGGACAGCAAATTTACGCTGTTATACAAGCTTTACACGCACTACTTTACATTGTAGCAAAGTGTAATTTTTTCAGTGTTGTCACATGAAAAAATATAAAATATTTACAAAAATGTGAGGGGTGTACTCCCTTTTGTAAGATACTGTAGCTCTCACCAGCACTATAATGAAAGACGCAAGGATTGTGGTATATATGTAGATTCTTCACAGGAAGTGTCAGTTCTTATACTACAGACAGAGGTCATGCATTCACATGTGCAGTGCCATGCCTATTGTTTTTACACAAAGGAATGTAAATGTTTACTGTACTATAAGCTGTGCATACAGACTAACAAATGACACCATGCAAGTACATGATCAGTGCACATCTTATGCAGGTGAAAAAACATAAGGTGTGGGTAGGCAGGTTAATAATGCCTTTACCTGTTGGAAGGCTCATTTACTTCTGATTCGTTTTTTTATCTTGCAAAGTGTTTTTATGTCAGGAAGCATTATCTTATCACCACCCCATATAAGTTTTGGATAGAGTAGAGATGGATTAGACCCCCTGTCAGTTTTTTTGCTGTCTGTGCCCCCCCCCCCCCAATTGGGGAGATTCGCCCTCCCTATTTGTCCTGTTCAGCATTTATCATTAAAGGTAAAAGAAAATCCCAAATTTTGGGTTGTCCCCAGAAATCTATGGGAAATCTTCCAATAGGAACACTAGTTTTGGTGACCTGGGGGTCCCCAAGGAATCCTCTTAATTTGCAGGGGTTTCCTCTCACTTAGTGTTTTGCTATGGGACAGAAAGTAAAGGGAAATCTCCCCAATGGGACACAGATGGCGAAAAAAAAAAATCTGATAGGGGTTATAACCCTCCCTTGCTCTATCCAGAATGAAAATTGTTTTGCCTATAGTTCTACTTTAACTACCAGCCCAAAGTTAGTGATTATTATAAGGAGCCATTGGAACTGTGAATTGACACTTCCATACAAAATACCACAAAAGAAAATTATGTGCATGCTATGGAGTCATCTTCTCTCTACATTAATGCTTTTAGTGAATTGAAATTGTTTTTTCATGCTTTAAAAAAAATAATAATAGGCTTTTGCGAATTGTGTTAACATGGCAGATAATTTAGTATGTGCAAATTCCTTAATGTATTTGAGATTTAAAAACTGTGGTAGTCAACCCGTAGACTTTTAGCTGCTTTTGGAACTAAAATACCCCAGCATGCCCCATCACTGACATTACACATGACAGAAGGACTCTTTGCTGCTTGCCTGTTACATTGTAAACATATGCTTTGCATTGTTGTCATACCAGGACTATTCATTAGGTCTAAATATGGTTGTTATAGGTGAAAGGTTATGAAATTTACTGCTGTGCAAGAGTTATTGCTTTCTCTTGCATGTCTTCTCGCATTGGTGTTTGTGTTTTTTTTTTTTTTTTTCTTGCTGTTGGATAATAATTACATTGCATTACAGCTATCTTGGCAGCACAGCTTATGGCCATAACTTCTATTCCCTGACTTTTTATGGGTTGGCCAAAATCTGTACAATATACAATCATACATGTTGACTACATTCCAATCCTAGCTCATTTTTTCTTTGTCAGCTGGCGAGTGAGGTTTTCAGAGGCAGTTTTACGCCTTTGTGCTGTCAATGCACTGCTCAGAAGATTTGCTGTTCCCTGCATAGTCAGTCTGCAGTGTATTTCTTATGGCGACGAAATGGGTGACTTAGACAGTTTTGTCGCAAAGCTGGGCAATGTAAAGCGAGCACATGATGGAGTAGATGCATACACAGGTTGCCTTACTATGTGGCAAAATGAACACTAGGGATGGACAGGTGAACATATCATGTCTTCACTTTTTCTGCAAGCTTCTAGTTGTCCTTGTCCTTCCACTCAAGTCGCCTCATATATTGATGAAACCACCCAGGATAAATAGGGCTATTTAGAATGTTGGAGAGAGCACAGCCAGGTTCAGTGTTTACAGGAATAGGCGAGATTTACATGTTTCAGGAACCTGTATCTCTGAATCTAGTGTGGTTTTCTCTGAAAGTAACCTCTGTGGTTGATTTTAATTACATGTTCATTATGCCCAGGCTGGTAACATGCCTATGTTAAAAAGCTCAACATTTGTGTCACCTACTTGAACCTGTAGAAGATGCTGCTAAAGGTTTCCTCCGATGAAGGGGACAGTGGGCACGGATGTCTCGGTCTGTTCTGGACCTGTGAAGGCATATTTCAGCTGTGTGGGATTCCTCTGATAACCAAAGTGCCCTTTGTACAGCTAATTGGTGGGTCCATCAAGCATTCATCTCTTCTCTTGTGTTACTAGTAATGCAAATGGGGATACACAAAAGAAATCAACAAGAAGAAAAATAAGTGCGGGTTTTAATTGCGTGCATGATCAGTAATTGGATCCATCTAGATCCTCAATAGCAGAACGAAGGAACAATAGACTAAAAAAAAAAAAGATAAATTGCAAGCTTAAAAAGCTTTAAAATGCATAATGAATCATTCAGTTTCCTCAAAGGGTATTTATTCCTAAATGCTGGGTAAGGATTTCCATAAAGGTCACGGTAGGTTTTTTTTGTTTTTTTTTTAAACTTGATTTATTTGTGGCATGCATTATATCTTGTTATGGTCTGTATCTTTTCGTTCTGGGGCTTTACAGAATTTTGCATTACATAGCCATATAGAGTTTTCTTACTAAATGTTCTGACCACCTATCAGACCGCCAGCCTAATGCATTATCTGAAGATAAATCCTTTAAAGTGATTGTAAAGTCTTGTGTGGTGGTTTTTTTTTTTTTTTTTTTTCTTTAAATAACAACCAGGTTATATTTCCTCTATGCAGTTGGTTTTGCACAGAGCAGCCCGGATCCTCCTCTTCTTGGCTCCCTCTTTGCTGCTCCTGGCCCCTCCCTGTTGAGTGCCCCCACAGCCAGCAGCTTCCTATGGGGGCATTGGCACTGAGTCATAGCTCCATGTGTCCATTCACACACCCCGCCTCCTCTCTCCCCTGATTGGCTGACTGACTTTGACAGCTGCGGGAGCCAATGGCACTGCTGCTTGTCTCAGCCAATCTCAAGGAGAGTCCCAGATGACTAGAACACTCGTGGACATCGCTGGAGAGAGATGGGGCTCAGATAAGTAATTAGGGGGATGCTGGGGTGGCTGTTACACACACACACACACACACACACACACACACACACACACACACACACACACACAAGGGTTTTTTTTTATCTTCATGCATAGAATGCAAGAAGATAAAGAAAAACCATCTGCCTTTACAACTTTAAGTAAATAATATACTCACAAACCATTGTATGTATAAGCTTTTCAGAATAGATTGTGCTTCAGATCATCAGTACATCTCATCTCACAGAGGAACGACCTAGGTCCAGAAGGCTAATATGGGGGACTTGCCCTCTTCCTCAGAGGCTCTGAGGACAAGCTTGTACATGCGTAAGTTTGTGAGTATATTGATAGAAAAAGCATATTTTAGGATAATGCAGTACAATGGTGTGTCCTCTGCTTGTTTGTTTTATGGTTGCAGTGTGTCCAGACTACCTCAGTCTTGAGAGGACAGCAAAGTGCGGCATGTCCGAGTAAGCCAAGATTGGAGTAAAAGAAGAAGGGTCTGTGGTATCTGAGTACCACCCTTAAGCGCACGTTTTTGTTTACTTGGCTGTGTAGTAGAACGCCTGCAGTACAGCTGTCTGATAATTCTAGCTTGCAATGCTTTCTATTTCCCAAAGGCTGGAATGTGTACTACAGGTAGCACATACACACGCTCCATTTGGTTCAGACCAAAGCTCAGGGCTTGAGATGGCAGTTCAGAGAATGGGCCTCTTGTAATGGAATGCAACAGCTCAACAGCTGCCTCTACCTGTCAGAGCAAACAAACTGAAAAGCACCAGAGGAATGAAAGCATGGGCATATGTGGGTTTATAGGCAGTAGCAATCCAATTTTGATACTAAATATCTGTGGGACACTTCTCTGTAGGTGCATAGGGGTATAAAAAGATAACTTGCTCATTGTAAAGGTCATCTTAGTGTCTAGCAGCACCAGAATATAAACTGATGTAGCTTAAATGCTGTATCTGTGGAAGATCAGACCATGTGCATTGTGCATGAGCAAATTTTCTATTGTCTAAAGTTTTAGTTCATGAGTGTTGCAGAACCTGATTTTCGGTGGCTAAATGATCAAGTATCTATGTATGACCTTGAGCCTTTTGTAGTGTAACTGTTCAGGACTTTGGAAACACAAACGTTTCACCTTGATGAGGTTCAATTTATATGTCGTGCATGTTCCAAGTTGAGAAGTCAATCCCAAAGGTACTATCAGTATGGATTATATGTGTGTGCTCTACTCCCATTACTGTTAATGCATATGGCCAAAGTGGAGATGGATGACATTGATTTATTGCTTCCTATTAAAATAGTCAAACACATTTGTCAAGGTTGATGGCTAATGGTACACACAGACAATTGAAGAACGCCAGGCTTTGGATTGAGAAGGAGGCCACAGACTTGTTGTTCATGGCTATGCAGATTTGCCTATTGAAAATTATGTTTTAACATTCATGCTGCAAACAGATATTGTGGGAAGTCTGAAGTCTAGACAGCTTTCCAACTGTAGTGTCCCACAGATGAAATGCCCACTAGATTACAAACAATTTTGAATGAAACCGATATTATTGGTCAGGTTCATGTAAAACGTTTTACATTTTGTTTAGCTCCTTCAAATTTTTCATTTTATTTATTTTTTTTCCTTTCAGCATCTGGACCAGACATTACTTCTGAATAGAAAAGTCTTGTAGGCTACACTGCTATGACTTTAGTTGGCTTCACGGTTTACTGGCTTGAGTTTGTAAATTGCCTATATGTTTGAGTTTTTCTTTCAGGTTGACATTTATTTCCATCATTTAAAATAAAAAAAATATTGGTTATTGGGATTCAGTCTGATTTTTATTCATAAGGCTTGGCCTGCAATATTTTAAAAGGAACTTGAAGTAAGCTCTACTTGATGTCTTTTATTTTCACTTTTGTTGTCAAATTTGAGAACCCCTTACTACATTTTTAGTGTTCCCATTCACACAACATGCATGCCTAAAAATATTTAAACAAAAACAAAAACATTTTAGCTGTTTGGAGCAGGATTTTAAACGGGACTCTGGCAGTATACAGATAGGGGACAAAATGACTGATGATGAATTAATTATTATTATTAATAATATTTTTTTAAAGTATATTAACCTAATGAACCATCCAGACGTGGAAAGGTTTAACCCTTCTAAGACAGTCCTCATCTAGTTTTAGTGCTAATGAAATCTTCCACCACAGTACAGGCAGGGTTAATCATGACAAAAACATGTCCTTATCCCCCTCGTAAATGGGAAACTCTAAGTAGGATTATTTTATTGCTATGATATGTGAGTGGGAACTTGTTACAAATATAGTATATGTAATCTCAGTTTGTCTGCAAAAGTGGATATATCCTTTAAAGCAATGGTTCTCAACCTGGGGGTCGAATGATGATTTACCAGGGGACATGAATCCTGGGCTGTTCTTGAAGCCCGCACTACTCTCCCAGCCTTTTCACAGCCTCCCAGCAGAGCTGTCCCTGGAGCTTGTAGCCGCCCAGCTGGGCTTTTCCTGGAGCCCTTGCCGCCCACTCAGCCTCTTTGCAGCCGCCCTTAAAGTTCACGGCATAGCTGGGGGGCAGAGACTAGAGGTCAGCTGACTAGTGAGGAATGTGAAGTGAGAGGGGCTGAAGGAGACCCCATTCCCTGATTTCGCCATAGGTGCCACTGCTGCGAGACGCCACAAAGTCGGAGAGACAGTGAGTAACACCTATCTGTGATTATAGTTACCATTAAAAGTCCCCACTACAGTTCCCCAGATCAGCAGATGACCTTGATCAAGAACACCTAAGTTGGATGATCAGAACTCCCCCCCCCCAGCATTGCCACTCATCCCATCCCCCCATCAGCAAAGCCACTTATCCCAACTCCCTGCCAGCACTGCCACTCATCCCATTCCCCCCTCCCCCACCAAGGGGAAGGAATAAAAGAGAAGGAATAAAAATAGAGAATACATGGAAGGTAGCAGAAAAGAGGGGAGGAACAAAAAAGGTAGAGAAAGAATAAGCGAAAGAACAAGAAAGATGGCTAGAGAGAGAGATGGGGTAAAAGAAATCAAGAGATTAGAATAGAGAGAGATAAAAGTCCCTTAAAAGGAGAACAAAGAGAGTAGTACAACCTAAAATGTACCATGTTTAATACTGTACGAGTGGGAGGGAATCGGTGAGCGCTAAATATCAGTGGGTTAGGGGCGCAAGTTACTTGTCTTGCCTTGGGTGCTGACAACCCACGCTACAAAAATAACTTTACTGTTAGTGTTCCCCACAACTTGGGAAATTTTATCAAGGGCTCACGGCACTAGAAAGGAACCACTGCTTTAAAGTGACACTAAACTCTGATATATATAAAAAAAAAAAAAAAAAAGTAATTATGCAAACCAAATCGTGCCCAAACAAGAGTCTAGTAGACATCCCGGGTATGAAAGTCTGAAACACTAAATCATAAATTATAATATAAATAACTATAACAAATATAATAATACATTTTTATTCAATGTAATCAAATCAAAAACACTGACCTTTGCTCAGTTACAGAATTGTCGCTATCATTACTTTCAGTGTTTGATAACGAATTTCCCCATGAATCACTAAGAGCCCTTGCACACTGGGGCGGTTTGCAGGCACTATTGCGCTAATAATAGCGCCTGCAAACCGCCCCGAAAGTGCCGCTGCTGTCATCCCAGTGTGAAAGCCCCGAGGGCTTGCACACTGGAGCGATGCGCTGGCAGGACGGTAAAAAAAGTCCTGCCAGCCGCATCTTCGGAGCGGTGAAGGAGCGGTGTGTAATCAATGGGACAGTGCGGCTATACCGCCGGCAATGCGCAGAGGCGCTTTGCGGTGGTATTTAACCCTTTCTCGGGCGCTAGCGGCCGCATACCGACGGTAAAACGCCGCTAATAATAGCGGCGTTTTACCGCCGACGCCGCCCCCCCCCCAGTGTGCAAGGGCTCTATCTCTCAATTCTGCAAGTGATTCTAATTTTATTATCGCTGTTTTCTAGCTGGTCTAAAGCCACTTTTGACGTAAAGGAACACATTTTGGTTGCTATGGACAATCTCAAGTTTCCAGGCAGAAAGAACAGTATATATAATATAAAACTGTGTGCAGGGCACTGGACAAAGCACTGGGGACAAAAGGGATGTGAAATAATTTGATACAGTACACTAATCTTACAGATTACATCACTTTGTTATGTGTTTCAGTTTTTGAATTTGGCGTCGGGCTTCGTCCCCGTGCGTCGTGACGTTCGCAGGGAGCAGAGCCCGGCACTGTGATGAATCGAGCAGAGGACACAGCCCACGGACACAGCGGGGTGACCTCGCAGGATCCTGGGGACAAGGTAAGTAACTTTGCCTGGATCCTGCGATGCAATCCCTAGTGTGGCTCGTGGTCACTGCTTTTGGTAGTAAAAATTCACCCCGAGCCACACTCGGGAATACTGCTAGGGAGGTTAAGTAGGCCCTGATGTTATACTCCTGTAAAGCAGTGGTTCTCAACTCCTGTCCTCAGGACCCACTAACAGGCCAGATTTTAAGTATTACTTTGGGGATGCAGACTAGAATACTGCAATCACTGAGCAGAAAATTTGATCACCTGTGATGTATTTCAGTTATCTTGCAAACCTGGCCTGGTAGCCCCGGTTCACACTGAGGCAGCGCGACTTGCAGCGCGACTGCCTCAGGCGACCTGGACACGACAGGGGCGGCGACCTGCAAAACGACTTTTATATAGAAGTCTATGCGAGTCGCCTCAAGTCGCCCCCAAAGTAGTACAGGAACCTTTTTCTAAGTCGGAGCGACGCAAGAAAAAGGTTCCATTGTACAGAACGGGACGCTACTTGTCAGGCGACTAGGTCGCCTGACAAGTCGTCCTAGTGTGAACCGACCCTTAGTGGTTCCTGAGGACAGGAGTTGAGAATCACTGATGTAAAGTGTGTTAGAATGTAAACAAGCACCACCTGGCTCAACAAACCTCAATTATCAGTCAAACTGCTTCAGGGATGAACAAACAAAAATTGAACTGGCGTATATTGCAGCAGGATGGCCCTATTCCAAGAACGAGTTACCGTAGGTGCGCACGCTGCACAGTGGGGGAGCCAATGCGCCAGTCCAGCGCCCGCGATATCCACCAGCCACCTGCGATCGCTCTTCAGAGAGGCAGAACGGGGATCCGCCAGTGTAAACAAACAGATCTCCATTCTGTCAGGGCAGTGCAGTGTGATCGTCTGTTCCTAGTGATCAGTAACGGCGATCTCTCTGTACCTCCCAGTCAGTCTACTCCCTCCACAGTTAGAAACGCCTCCCTAGGACTAGAGGTTGACCGATATATCGGCCAGCCGATATTTGGCCTTTTTAAAGAAATCTGCATCAGGCGATTATTATGCAAATTAGGCAGATTAACACAGCGAGGCGGTGTACCAGAGCCAGAAGGTGAGTGCGGGGATTGGAGGCAGAGAAGGGCTGGGAAGGGTGAAAATGTACCCCCCCCAGGCCGTCTACCTTCTATTCAGAATGGCCACCATTACGGCCGGTGTCTGCTGATGATTTTTTTTTCTTTGGTGGAGGAAGGCAGCTGCGGCGGCTGCCGATTTACCAGGTGTGCTGCATTCTGGGAGTTGCAGTCTGGAGCGTGTCAGGACGAATGGAGCTCTGTCTTCTGTCTGTGGCCAGGGGAGGGGCTAGAACGGAGCCGGGAGTGCTCCGCTGGTGGGCATTGATGAGCTGGCAGTGAAGGTCATTGTTGGGCTGCTCTGGTGGGCACTGATGGGCTGTAGTTGCACTGAGGAGGTGGCACTGATGGGCTGCATCCCTCCTCTCCACCCTAAATAATGACCTCCTCCCCACCTCTCCACCCTAGATTTTATGAGATGAAGGAGGGGGGGGGGCGGGGGAGAAAAATCGGTAACATATATCGGCCGCCCCGATTTTCTAAATATCGGCCAGAGAAAAACCCTAATAAGTCGACCTCTACCTAAGGACGCACTTAACCCCTTGATCGCCCCCTAGTGTTAACCCCTTCCCTGCCAGTGTCCTACAGTGTTCATTGGCTATTTTTAGCTCTGATCACTGTAATAATGTCACTGGTCCCAAAAAAGTGTCAAAAGTGTCCGATCTGTCGCAGTCCCGCTAAAAATCGCTGATCTCCGCCATTACCAGTAAAAAACAAAAAATGCCATTTATCTATCCCCTATTTTGTAAACGCTTTAACTTTTGCGCAAACCAATTAATATACGGTTATTGGGATTTTAAACTAATGAAGAAATTTGAATTTGTTTTTATTTTATTTTTGGATATTTATTATAGCAAAAACTAAAAAATATTGTTGTGGGGTTTTTAATTAAATTTTTTTTTTTTCAAAATTATCTGTCTTTTTTTGTTTATAGCGCAAAAAATAAAAACGGCAGAGGTGATCAAATACCACCAAAAGAAAGCTCTATTTGTGGGGGGGAAAAGAACATCAAGTTTGTTTGGGTACAACTTTGCACGACTGAGCAATTGTCAGTTACAAGCGACGCAGTGCCGTATCACAAAAAAAATGGCCTGGTCGTTAAGGGGGTAAAACCTTCTGGTCCTTAAGGGGTTAATGGGCATTTCATCCCCTTCTAATAAGAGGTGCTAGCAGTCTGCTTTATTAATTGATTTTTTTAAAAATCTACATTGACATTTATCTCTAGCTTGTAGCTCATGGACCTGCCATGCAATAATGCCGGCACATGGTGGTTGGCTTATGTGTGCCCTACTAGGAGAACCTTAAGCCTCCTAACCCTTTGTATGACAATCCCTACCCCTTTAGTGGATTTATGGACACTTTGCTGTGGTCAGCAGTATCTAGTTTTCTGTGTATATATATCTTGGCTGTCCTCGCTTATGAATTTTTATGTATTGTCTCTCTTATTTTCTTTCCTGCTCGTATTTGTTTTGGAGCATGAGGTTGTACCAATCACTTAGGCCTCGTGCACACTGGATGTTATAATAATGTTATAAAAATGGCAGTAGCCTTGCAGTGAGTTTTTCAGGTTTTTTTTTTTTTGTTTTTTTTGTTTTTTTGTTTTTGCAATAGTGTTTTTAAGCTCTTCTTTTTTTTTTTTTTTTTTTTTTTCAATGGGATCACAAAAGGTTAAATGCTGGTGAGCTGCATTTTTGAGCGTTTACTGGCGCTTTTGCTGCGTTTTTTTATGTTGGATTGTTTTTACAGCTGAAAAACTCCTCTCAGAACCCACTAGTTGGTTTTTTGGCTGTAAAAAAAAAAAAAAACCCCAGCCAGAAACAGTTGATAACAGGCTATGTGTGCATGGACACATAGGATAGCATGCTGGGGAGTTTATGGACCGTAGAAAAAAACATCTGAAGACAAAAACAGCAGCTGTATAAACATCCAGTGTGAATGAGGCCTTAAAGCGGAGTTCCACCCAAAAGTGGACCTTCCGCTCATCTGATCCCCCCCTCCGGTGCCACATTTGTCACCTTTCAGGGGCGAGGGGGGTGCAGATACGTGTCTACTACAGGTATTTGCACCCACTTCCTGGAATAGACTCCCGCACCCTTCCCCCCCTCCCGTCTCCTGGGAAACACACAGGTCCCAGGAGATAGCGGGGACCACAGCATGCGCAGTAGGGAACCGGGAAGTGAAGCTGCAACGCTTCACTTCCTGATTCCATCACAGAGAATGGCGATGGCAGCAGCCGAGAGCTGAGTGGTTGATCGGCTTCGGCTGTCGACATCGCTGGACTCCAGGACAGGTAAGTGTCCATTTATTAAAAGTCAGCAGCTGCAGTATTTGTAGCTGCTGGATTTTAATAATTTTTTTTTTTTTTTTAGGTGGACTTCCTCTTTAATGTCAGTGTAGACTGTAGAGAATCTCTCCCCCTCCCTAAGATCTGCTTGTGTTTTGGTGTCAGTGTCATTACCCCGTCTCTGACAACTTGTGTGCCATTTACATTACAGTGCAGTGCTGGCGAGTGTCTGAACTGTGGGAGTATAAATAGATGTTCCTTGTGGATGATGTATGGACAGAGCCAGACGCATCGCTTAATGGGAATTTCTGATGCTTCATGTACAAAACTGCCAAATCCCAACTGTACATCCAAATAATGTTCACTTATGTTCTGTTGATTTACTTCACAAAAAATTCCCCTTCTTCTCACTTTGGATAAGTTAGTTTTGTGTTACTGAAGATTTACTGCAGTGGAATGTCAAGTGAAAAAAAAAAAGCTGTAGTTTACAGTTAAAGCTGATCTAAGCCCAAAAGCAAGAATGTAATGCATTTGAGTTTACTAATGCTTAAGGCCTCTTTCACACTGATGGATCGATCGGGTTCGCCTGTCCGTTTTTTAGACGATCCGATCGGACCGGCCATTTCTCTGTATGGATCGGCGGATGTCAGCGTACGTATGTACATTAACACCTGCCAACATCCGATCCTGTCCACTAAAAACAGACTGAATGATTTGTATAGCGCTGCAAATACGAACTGAATCGCCTCAAGATGCTAGATCTGTCCTGTGTTGTCAGCTTCTTAGAAGAGGAAGGTCTTGAGTTTTTTCCTGAAGGCCAGATGGTTTTCTTCCTTGCAGATGTAAGTCGGTAGAGCGTTCCATAGTCGAGGTCCTTGGACTGCGAATCTTCGTTCTCCCTTTGTTTTGTAGTGAGGTTTGGAAATAAGGAGGAGGTTTTGGTTAGAAGATCGAAGACTGCGATTGGGTGTGTAGCGTTTTATCTTCTCGCATAGGTATTGAGGAGCGTTTCCTTGTATGCATTTGTGGGTGAGGCAGAGAGTCTTGAAAGTGATTCGATTCTTTACGGTTAGCCAATGTAGGCTCCTCAAGGAAGGGGAGATGGGCTCCCAGGGTTTTTTTCCTGTTAGCAGTCCTGCCACCGTAGTCCTATGTAGAGGGAATTTTGCGTAGTCGAGTCTGGAATTAATGATTGTTCCAACTACTGCTGCTTTGTCCTCTTCTGGAACGAAGGGGATGAGTCTACGTCGCAGGCGGAGGAGATGGTGGGATCCGCTGACTACTGATCCTATTTGTGCATCCATTGACATTTCTGAGTCAAAAATTACTCAGAGACTCTTGGCTTTGGTGCTTGGGGATCCAATCCCCATCTATCTGGCGGATCGGATGACAGTCGGATGGATCCGGACGAGCGGTCCATTTCCATCCGAAAGCAAATGGAGGACACTGGGGTGTGTCCGCTCTTCAATGGATTGTACATGGACCATCTGCTCAGCAGGGATCAGCGGAGAGCTTCTCTGCTGAGCGGGTTGTCTTCGCCATTATGAAAGGGGCCTAAATGTGGTGGCTCCATTAGTTTACTTTTTTTAAGCTTGTACAGCCGGCCTGCATCTACAAACGGAGTGACGGGTGCAAACTGACCAGGCTAACCTAGACCAGCTTCTGACGTGTACTACCAGGCATTGCAGATCTCTCAGGATCAACCAGGTAATATTGAAGGATTACATCCACAAATCTACTATTAATCTATTGGGAAAAAAAATATTAAATGCATATGCAGTTTTATTTTTAAGCTCGCAAACATTTAAAAGTAGAACTTAAGTTGGGAAATGAAGTCATGCTAGATCACTTCAGGCTGGCTCCTTTTTGCAGGTATTGCTACGTAAAATATGAAAAAATAAATGCCTATACTATTTGAAATCCAGCAAAACCCTATCTTGCTCTGCCCATGCTCAGTTGCTGTCTATTTTTAGGCATTGTGCTGAAATTCAGAGCCATTAGAGGCCAATCTGCTTACAGCCTAAAGATTTACTGCTGCTCAGGGGCGCTGGGCTTTAGCAAAATGGCCTCCAGCAGGAAGAAACAGGAGTAATGCTGGAGGCATTACAGCATAAACTCAAGTTTGAAAAAAACACAGGCTTACTGGCCAGATCATTAGGTGAAAACAACAAAGAAAAAAAAAAGAAAAGAAACCAATGCATCATATATCCATCACGTTTAAAGTAGAACTAATCGCAAAAGGTTTTTCATTTTGGGTAAAACCTTGTTTACCCTTGCTTTGCCCTCTGGAGAGCAATATGTCGGGCATTTGACATGTGATGAGATCCACCTCCTCACTGTGTGTTTTAACCCATTAAAACGATTTGTAATATATTTTTTTTAAAATGACAAACTTGTTATACTTGCCTGCTCTGTGTAATGGTTTTGCACAGAGCAGGCCCCGATCCTCCTCTTCTGAGGTCCCCCCACCCCGGTGCTCCTGACTCCTCCACCCTATGAAGTGCCCCCATAGCAGGCCGCTAGCTATGGGTGCACTTGTGCGGGCTCAATCCTGCACCGGGCTCTGTTTGTCCATTGACTTGCACAGCATGGCTCGACCTAGCCCTCTGCCCCCTCCTCACAAGATTTGATTTACAGTCCAGTGAGTAGGGAGAGAGGAGAGAGCTGCTGTTTTTTTGCACATCAGATTGGGCTCATGGAAAATATTTAAGGGGGGGGGGGGGGGGACCCTTAAACACAAGTTTGTTTTTTGTTTTTTTTTACCTATACCTTTTTATGTAGGCTCAAGGTTTTTTTTTGCCTTCATGCATTATATGCATGAAGGTAAAAACCTGTATGCAGAAGCCCCCCCCCCCCCCCCCTTAAACTTACCAGAGCCCCACCTCGATCCAGTGATGTGCACGAGAGCCTGGGCTCTCCTGGGTCGCTTCCGTTTCATTGGCTGAGATAGCAGTGGTAGCCATTGTCCATCACAGCCAGTGATCCAATGAGGAGATAGCGGGGGTGGGGCTGAGCCATGCTATGTGTGAATGGACACTCAGAGCAGAGGCTCAGGAATGAGCCTGCTCAAGTGCCCCCATAGCAAGCTGCTTGTTATGGGGGCACTAGGCAAGAAGGAGGGGCCTGGAGCTCCTGCGAGGGACCTGAGAAGAGGAGCATTGGGGCTGCTCTGTGCAAAACCACTGCACAGAGCAGGTAAGTGTGTTTTGTTATTTTGAAAAGAAACAAAAAAAAAAAAAAAAAATTTTTAATATCTTTTTAATGCAGAGAATGCATTAAGGTTAAAAACCTTCTGCTTTTACAACCACTTTAAGCTCTGCGCAATCACATGCATTGCACGTGATTGTGGGGCTCCCTCGTTCAGTCCAACAGCAGGTATGACTTCTTCTGTTCAGTCGTGCAAGCGTCATTTATATACACTCCTCTCCACTGCCTTTGTAGCTTGAGAGGGAGCGTTTGTGGGCGACAAAAACACGACTTAAATGTGCATCTTTTACTGACACCCAACCACAAGTGTAAATGGGACCTGGGGGAGGGGGGGGGGATTAAAACATTGCCACTTTTTTTTCATTTGTGTCCTATTGGGGGGAGATTTCCCCACACTTCCTGGTCCTATAGCAAAAATGCAAAAGAGAAAATCTCTCCAAAGTGAGGGCACTTTTAGCTGTCACCAGAACTAGTGTCCCCACTGAAAGATTTCCCCTCTGTTCTGTTGTGGTGACAACCCAAAATGTGGGATTGTTGCACTTTCACACTCTGTGATAACAGTAAACAGGACAATGAATCAGAAATCATGAAAATGAATCGGAGGGCAACACAAACTTGAAAGATGTGTAATCCCTCTCTAAAACGAAACAGACAAACAAAAAAAAATTGAAGTTGGTCTAAGAAGAAGAATTAATGCTGCTTTAGCCCTTTCACCGCAAAAGTTTAAATTTTAAGTTAAATTTTAAAATTTTTTTTATTTACTTTTTTATGGCTAAATACTAAAATGCTAGTTATGAGCCCGAAATTTACTTAACCCCTGAAAGTACACCCCACCTTCTCCTATGTATATACATGTGCTATATAGAATACACATACACTAGAAACTGCAGTGTGTAGGTGAGATGAGAGAAAAAAAAAAAAAAAATATATATATATATATATATATATATATATGTGTGTATGTATGTATATATATATATATATATATATATATATATATATTTTTTTTTTTTTTTTTAATTAAAGTGAATACTGCTGCTGTAGCCGCCCCGGGCAGAATTATCACACAGTATGAGGCTCAGCAGGCACAAGGAATTGTGGGAATGGGCAAACAATTGACTGCATGCATTTGTTGTTTATGGCTAACTGGATCCCTTCATTCTCTGCCAGGATAAACAGCCTGTAGACCAGCCGCATGTAAACCTCTCTCCATTGCATGGAGGGCTTACAGCTTGGAGTTCTCAGATGTTCTCATTATTTGATAAGAGTCACACGCCGTGTTTTTAGGGAAAGTCATTTATCTCCTACCATTGCTGTGTCTTGAAGCTGATTACTATGTAGAAAATCCCTCCAAAGTTAAAGACTTGCTGCTGTTTACTCGTTCTATGTTTTGAAAACTGTTATGTTTGTCTGCTGCAGGAAAAGCTGCTGCCACCTAAAGCTGTGTACATAATGCCTACAGGGCTGTACGTCATATTAGTCTTTTACGTTTATCATTGCGCTGCTAAAGGCCATGGCAGATTCTTAGGAAAGACAGTGCTACAATATCTGCTGCAATATGTTGCATCATGTGTGATATACCAAGTGTGATATGCTGATAAAATTGGTTGTAGGATAACAATCTGGAGGCCAAGGTTGGTGATATTCCTCAGCCTCGGGAACTTATTTTTCCCCTGCTGGAGCAATCTGGACTATGCTTTTATAAAAGTTTTTTTTGCCTTCCTCTGGATCAACAGTGGCTACAGAATTCTGTATATGGAGGTTTTCTATCTGTTATAGTTTGTTTTTCGTTGGTTGAACTAAAAAAAATTTTAAAAAAATGTAAGTGTCCCTTTTGAACCTAAGGCCTCGTTCACCCAGGCATACTTAAAGTGGATCTTCACTGCATCTGAGTACTAGAAACCAAAAACTCGATTTAATTCCTTTTCGATATTCAAAGCAAACTCCCCCATCTAGCCATGTCTCCATGCTTTATTCTGTTGAGAAATCACTTTGAAAAATGCCCCCCCCCCCAGCTATTCTGACCATGGATTTCTTGAGTAAGGGCAAATTACTTATGTAGCATTTACTTCCTGGAATCCATCTACCCTTAGCTCAGGCATGCAGGCAGGAGAGTGTGCTTAGCTGAGAAAACCCCTCCTTCTCCCCTCCTGAAGACTTCTGGGATGTATGACATCATTTCCTATCATCTGCCTTGGCAAATGACCGAAGAAATGTAAAAAAAAAATAAAAAAAAAAGTTTACAACAAGTAAATATGATATATTTTCCTATCCATTTACTAATGCTAGTAGCATGAGGATTAAAAATAATCAATTTTATTTGGAAGCAAGAAGTTCCACTTACCCGTGTTTGGGCCGTGTTTATACCTGCATGGAATGTACAGGTTTTTCTGTGCATCTGCATGCAGGCAAGTCCCATTCATGCCATTTGGGACGCAGCAGCTGCAGGGGCACAGCCACATTTCCAATCTGTCATTTGTGCATGTCCCTGAATGCAGACAGTGTGAGTTTGGGAGGACACACCTGCATCAATGCAGATGTCAGATTGGGAGCCGCAGCATCCCAATAGACATGAATGGGACTGACTGCATGTGAAGCATGGAATGCCAGTGCATCCTGTGCAGGCAAAAGGCAACCCTCACACGGGTGTACACACCTCAGTCAGAGAATTAAGTTCTGCTAGATCACTTCAGGCTTGCCCCTTTGTAGGTATAGCTATGTAAAACATTAAGGCTCCATTCACACCTAGGCGATTTGAATTGCGGGCAAACATGGGACGTGTTTGTGATGCCATTACTTCTTAATGGCACCCCAATTGAAGTGCGAATTTTGCTGCGATTATTGTCTGATAAACCGTGGCAATGGGCGATGCTGTCACCTAAAAGAAGCTCTTTTTTTTCCCATCAAGCTTTGCGCATGACGATTTTATTATGGCAATATCACACTGCGATTGGGGTGCCATTAGCAAGTGATGGCATCGCAAAGCATCCCACGATTTGGAATCGCAGACATAATTGCGGCGATTCTGCCCTTGATTCAAATCGCCTAGGTGTGAATGGAGCCTAAAAATAAGTGCCTATACTGTTTAAAATACTCTCGTCCTGCTCTGCACATGCTCAGTTGCTCTCTATTTTTAGGCACTGTGCTGAATTTCTAGAGGCCGATCTGTTGACAACCTAAAGATTTACTGCTGTTCACGGGCTCTGGGCTTCAACAAAATGACAGCCTCCAGCAAAAAGAAACTGGAACAATGCTGGGGGCAATTTACAGCACACACTAAGTTTGGGAGCATAAATTAATGTTAAATTGATGTTCTTTGCTAAGGAATGTTATTTTTATTAAGTTAGGGGTAAATTTCCACTTTTAAGTATGCCTATGTTAACAAGGCCTAACCATAAAAATGTTACCATGTGACGTTTTCAGCCACAACAGTAGCAGAAAAAGGGTCTTACTAGCCGATAAGTTTGGTTTTATTGCAAGTAGAACAAGTTCATTTTACCGGGGGCAGTGAAAGGTGTAAAAGGGGGTATAAAGGTGGTTGTAATGTGGAGAAGAAACCTTGTTCTACATATCTTTACCAATGTGCTACCCAGTCTCTGCACTCTTGATTTGCCAGATATGCAGATGTAATATTTTTTTAGAGTGATCTGCTTTTTTTTGCTTGAGATAACGTGTGTGTGTGTGTGTATATGTATATGTGTGTGTGTATCAGTTGTGCTCATAAGTTTACATGGCCTGGCAGAATTTGATTTCGTGGCCATTTATTTTTCAGAGAATTTGAATGATAACACAAAACTTTTCTTTCACTCATGGTTAGTGTTTATTATTTTTAAATCATAATGCTAACAGAAACTACCCAAATCACCCTGATCAAAAGTTTACATGCCCTGGTGATTTTGGCCTGATAACATGCACACAAGTTGACACAAAGGGGTTTGAATGGCTATTAAAAGGTAACCATCCTCACCTGTGATCTGTTTGCTTGTAATTAATGTGTGTGTATAAAAGGCCAGTGCGTTTCTGACAGACCCTTGCATCCTTCATCCAGTGCTGCACTGAAGTTTCTGAGTCATGGGTAAAGCAAAAGAATTGTCAAAGGATCTGTGGGAAAAGGCAGTTGAACTGTATAAAACAGGAAATGGATATAAAAAGATATCCAAGGAATTGCGAATGCCAATTAGCAAAGTTCAAACTGTAATCAAGAAGTGGAAAATGAGGGGTTCTGTTGAAACCAAACCACGGTCAGGTAGACCAACTAAAATTTCAGCCACAACCGCCAGGAAATTTTTTTGGGATTCAAAGAAAAACCCACAAGTAACTTCAGGTGAAATACAGGACTCTCTGAAAACATGTGATGTGGCTGTTTCAAGATGCACAATAATGAGGCACTTGAAGAAAGATGGGCTGCATGGTCGAGTCGCCAGATTAAAGCCATTACTGCGTAAATGCCACAAAGTATCCCGCTTGCAATACGCCAAACAGCACAGAGACGAGCCTCAACCCTTCTGGCACAAAGTCATTTGGAGTAATGAGACCAAAATTGAGATTTTTGGCCACAACCATAAAGGCTACATTTGGAGAGGAGTCAACAAGGCCTATGATGAAAGGTACAGAGGTGGATCGCTTATGTTTTGGGCATGTGAGAGCTACAAAGACACATGAAATTTGGTCAAAATTGTTGGCAAGATGAAAAAAAACTTACAGACAAAAATTACTGTAGGAACTTTTGCATCCATCGGCCAAGAAGCTGCGCATGGGATGTACTTGGACATTCCAGCATTACAATGATACAAAAAACAAGGCCAAGTCGACCTGTCATTGGCTACAGCAGAATAAAGTGAAGGTTCTGGAGTGGCCATCTCAGTCTCCTGACCTCAATATCATTGAGCCACTCTGGGGAGATCTCAAACGTGCAGTTCATGCAAGACAGCCCAAGAATTTACAGGAACTGGAGGCTTTTTGCCAAGAGGAATGGGCAGCGTTACCTTCTGAGAAGATAAAGAGCCTCATCCACAAATACCACAAAAGACTTCAAACTGTCATTGATGTTAAAGGAGGCAATACATGGTATTAAGAACTGGGGTATATAAACTTTTTTGATTGGGGTCATTTGGGTAGTTTCTGTTGCCATTTATGATTTTAAAAAGCGTAAACACAGCTGCTTGATAATAAATGGTTTCAGCCGTTTTAAACACTAACCATGAGTGAAAGCAAAGTTCATGTGTTATCATTCATATTCTCTGAAAAATGGCCAAGAAATCATAAATTCTGCCAGGGTATGTAAACTTATGAGCACTACTGTGTGTGTGTAATCAATATATATATTATATTATATTATATTATATTATATTCCACATCTTGCTCTGCTAAAATGTCTTTTTCTGTAGTAGCGATTTATGTTGTATTCCATTGCCATAATGATGGAGGCATTGATTATCTCTAAATGGCAGAAATACCCCCTCTGTAGAAATATTAAGAATGTTTTCCAGACGCCAGAACAACTGTATATTTTTCCTTTTTTATTAGGATCTACGCTTCTTTTTCTGTTGCGTGTTGTGGATAGAAAGCAAGTAACCCATGTGTGTGTTCAGCTCCTTTTTCAGTGTGTGTAAATGAAGCAGATGAAACTCAAAGCTATTGTCCAGATGCATTCTTTCCATTTTTGTCAAGATCCTCTTTGGGTGTAACTTTTATGGGCTCTTATATAACCAAATTTCAAACTGTTATTTAGACAATATTGCTACAATGCTGTGTATATTAACGACCGTCGATTAAGCCTGTGTCTATGTATAGCTATGTCATTTGTGGGGGTTACCAAGGACATTCTGCTGCGGATCGAGTAGGGAAAGAATAGAACTTTTCTTAATTGTCTTTGTCCCTGCTAGGTAGATCTTCTCACCTTTACTGTTGTCTCATGGACAGAAAGTGAAGGGAATTATCCCCCAAAAGGGACACAAATAGCTAAAAATAAACTGAAAACTGTTTAAAAGCCTCCCTTTATCCAAAGCTGAAAACATTTATGCCTTTACATACACTGTTACATTTTCCATGAAAAAAATTATGCTTTTTTCTTATTTGATTGGTGGTCATATGTGCTTGTGTCATATTTCTTGGTTTTATTAGCCACTGGGGATACATGTTCATGTTTCTGCACTACTGACACAATGATGTAGAGAAATTGCTGGTCAAGTAGTAACAAGAAGAGGCTCTTTGAATAAGCTGAATTTGAATAAGCTGAGTAGACATTTGCACAGCAATAATCCCTTAGCTTTTAGTGAATCGGTATTGTCAGATGCCCTTCATTCATTGTACTAGTAGTAATTGGACATGGCTTCCCAATAGGATGCACATAGTGCATATGCTGGTGAAACTCAATGGCTGTTTCTGTATGCTGAAGGCAGCCATATAGAGACATAACCAAAAACACTACAGCACTGACACTGTGCTCATCCTATAGTAATAAAATGTCTTTATACCAGGTTAAAAAAGAGGTATTACAAGATACTTCTTCCCAGAGGTATAAGAATAAAAATGTAAATTAGTAGAAAATGGCTTACACTGTGGTGCTGGCAAGGCTGCTTTCATTTGTGGGCTGGAAGTCCACAATCTGTAAAAATAGGGAGGGAAGGGAAGAAAGCGGCATAGTGTAGCACAATTTATTAAGTAAAATGCCATATAAAACACATTGGCTCACACAGCGGTGAGTGCTATCAGGACACGTTTCGGAAGCTTAACCACACCACCTTCATCAGCCTCAAGCCTCTTAGGCTGATGGAGTTGTGGTTAAGCGTCTGAAATGCATCCCGATTGGCTCACGCAGCGGTTGGACTGACAGCTCCTCTCACTTCTCCAGCTGGATACATAGTCTTTGGGCAGATATCTGATTTCTCAATGTACCATCACAGCCACACAGGGCAGCCTGACACCAGTCTCCCTGCACAGACTCCAGGCTCATTTTGCTCCCCACCACAGCCGGCTTTCTCCTCCACCAAGGATCACCACACAGCTCCCAGCTCATTACAAACCACTGCGGACTATCATCCTCTCTCTCCCCCTCACCAGCTTGTGAGTTCTATTTGTTTTATATGGTATTTTACGTAATAAATTGTGCTACACTATGCTGGTTTGGTGCTTTCTTCCCTTCCCGTCATAAAGCCGGCCATAGACTGTTCCAATCTCGGCCAGTTCAGCAGGGACCGGCGAGATACCAACCATCTATAGGCAGGCTGAATGTACACAAGTTGATCGATCAACTTGGGTACAACCAGCCTCTCGGGATGTTCATGTGATTGCCCTGGCCACAATTTTACGGAAATTTTAGACCCCTTTCACACTGGAGGCATTTTTCAGGCATTTTAGCGCTAAAAATAGCACCTGTAAAGCGCCTGAAAATAGCCTCACCGGGAATTCCAGTGTGAAAGCCCGAGTGCTTTCACACTGGGACGCTGTGCTGGCAGGACGTAAAAAAAAAGTCCTCCAAGCAGCTTCTTTGAGGCGCTTTAGGAGTGCTTTACCACCGACGCCCAGGTGCTGGCAGTGTGAAAGGGCTCATACTGTGCTTATGGTGTTTTTCGTAGGTCATGTCATTTTAAAAACCGCATCAAAAACATAACGCATGCATTCTTGCTGCGTTTTCAATGAATTTCAACTGGGAGGTGCAGTCTTTTTAACTGAAAAAGTGCGCCAAGTAAGATTTTTAACACCAATGGAAACGCAGTGAAGACCTACATAGAATTTTTAAAGGGTTGCGTTTTTTGTTGAGCTTTTCTTGCACTAAAGGTGCTGATAATGGCTGACAATAAATTCATATTCCTTTTTAAAGTCATGATATTAAGAAGTCGAATATAATATACGTGTGTGTGTGTGTGTGTGTGTCTGTATGCGTGTGCATGTATGTGTATATACGTACATGTGTGACAGACAGGCTCTGTTGGTATAAGTTTTATAGGGAAAGGTGATCCAGGAGTCTCATTCATTCCTGAGTCTAGATTTTGCTAGAGGCCTGCAACCTGGCTCACTACACAGGTGTGCAAGGTCATTATATAGTCAGATCTGAGAATTGCTCAAAGCTCTCATTTTGGAGACAGTTTCCAGTTTGGAGATGGAAGGTCTCACCCAGGGTCAGGGGGCCCCAGCCAGAAGCCACAAGACAGCAGGTCTCGGTCCCAGGAGTCAAGTCAGCTCCTATCAGGGGTGTCAGGTAGGGCTGCAACTAACGATTATTGCCATAATCGATTAGTTGGCCGATTATTGTTTCGATTAATCGGTTAATAACCTTAAAAAAAAGTGTGGTGTATAATTTAGTTAATATGTAAAGTTTTAAAAAAAGGCTATTTATTCTTAAATATCTCTATGCAGTGGTAAATATAAATAACCAACTATATGGTTAGGGAGCAAAATATCTAATCCACTCTGAGAATAACAGAAGAGATATTCTGTAGATACTATTAGAGGAGATATACTGTATAGACTATTAAGGGGGGAATCTGGTAAATATCATCAGATTCAGAGATCTATTTTTTATTTAAAAAAACAAACCATGTCTTCCCCGACAAATGACAAAAAATGTCATTTTAAGAACGTTTGTTCGATTTTCTAATTGTTAGTGGGGTCAAATCGAATTGTCAAAGGATCTGCGGGAAAAGGTAGTTGAACTGTAAAAAAAAAAAACAGGAAAGGGATATAAAAAGATATCCAAGGAATTGAGAATGCCAATCAGCAGTGTTCAAACTCTAATCAAGAAGTGGAAAATGAGGGGTTCTGTTGAAACCAAACCATGGTCAGGTAGACCAACGAAGTTTATTTAATTTATTTACAGTAGAGATTATTTGCTCTTTTTGTACTATAAAGAGCTCATTTTAGTGGGTTTTTTTTGTTTTTAACCCCATTATGTTACTGGCCGATTAATCGATTATGAAAATAGTAATCAATTAATTTCATAATCGATTAGTTGTCGATTAATCGATTAGTTGTTTCAGCCCTAGTGTCAGGAGAACCCCAATCCTTAGGCCAGAGGTGGGCCACGCAGCAGGGCACTGCGACTGAAGGTTAGAGAGCCAAGTGCTCTGAGAGAGCTGAATGACACAATCAAAGGACTGGTAAGAGGAGCAGCCATGCTGCCAACACGTAAGCCAGGTCGGCTTGGTATTTTCATTAATTCATTTTATGTGGAAAAACCCCCTGCATGGGCAACTGATGTACAAGTGAACTTTCCTTCTTTTAATTAAAAGTGGGCTACCACGCCCTTAAAATACAGTTTTGGACTGGTGTACTCACTGGAAACACACCTACTGCTTGAGTCCGATCACCCGAATCTTACTATAGGTTATATAAATTTTAACTGTCATTTTCAGTTTTTGGCAAAGTTCCTCCTGCATTTTCGGTTTCTGCACCAATAGTTCCATTCGGTGCACCTCTACCAATTCTACAACTTCTGTGTCAGATTTGATAATGTACCTACAGTTATTCGATTGCAATCAGGCACACGGCAGCCAAAGGTTCTTCCCGTAAATAGCCTAGCATACATGTTTATGCCTATGAGACCATTGAAGAGGGTCAGGACAATCTGATCTGACAGTGAATTCCAATAAAGGATTCCCAGGGACCGTCTGGAGATGATCACAGACGTATGATCATTTTCCTGTTCAGACGAACCACCACATCAGGCTACATCAAGCATCTTGTATCTTTTGAGCCTCTTTAATTCCATGTTTGCCCTTCTCACAAGTCTTGTGTGCGTTTTGCTCCTTTTTGTCTTTTGTGAGGCACGCTTTCACCTTTTCCTAAAGCAGACAGTACTGTCTGGCACCTCTGCATTAGGCACTGGGTTAAATCTGCCCTGATAATACCATGCAAAGGAGACTGACAATAAATAGGAGCTTTTAACCTTTCCTGGAGAGCTTTATTTATTTATTTCTGGAAAGCCTGAAGTGAGCAAGTTCATACATGAGCTAAACGCCTGGCAGACCTGACAGGAGAAAGAATGTCTTCATTAATTAGATGTGCCTGGTGCTCCTTCCTTTTGTGCCTGGCTTTTTTTTTTTTTTTTTTTTTTTTTTTTTTTTTTTTAGCTCCGTTAGCAGACAAGTTGAAGCTGTGTACAGATGCTGAAAAAAGCCAGCTAAAAGGGCATGGAAAGCCGTGTAATCCTGATGAGGCCAGGCTATGTAAACAATGGCTCAGCCTGCTAGCTGATGTACTTTTTAATGGTCAGAGTCCAGCTGAAGGTATACAGCAGATGAATTAGGAATGCTTCTGGAAGTAAACCTCTGAAATGTGCAGACATACCGGCATAGTTCTGCATGCAGTAATGGTGAATTAAAGCAGATCTAAAAATCAAAACCCTTTCTTGAGATGATTGCAGGGTGTTCTTGCTGGATTTTTCTGCTACAAACAGGCAGGTATGCATCATGTTCCCACGGATAGGTTGTATTACTGTTTAGTTTTAGATGCATTTTTTCCCCGGTAGATTAGCCAAAGTAGAAGTAATTGCTAGATGGTGTTTTAAATAACATGATGAAGATTGTGATCCTCCTTCATATCATGCTGTTTATTTGTGGTTTTTATGACTGCCTCAGAATCGTAAAGAATCTCACATAATACACCACTCCCCTCCCTGCTGTATTCACTTGCAGGTGAGTTTTTCTACATCTTGTGGTGTTTTATTTTATACTTTTTTTTTTTTTTTTTTTAAATGTATTTTATTTTATTTATTTTTATTTGTCCCAAGCATGTTTGAAACCACTAAGCCCAGGTTCACGCTGCCCGCGACTTCTACGCGACTATAAAGTCTGACCCCATGTGATTTCGGCACAACTTGCATACGACTTCTTTAACAAAAGTCAATGCAAGTCGGACCAAAAGTAGTGCAGGAACATTTTTCTAAGTCAGAGTGACTCAAGTTGCACCGATTTTAGATGTGACAAGTGCTCCAAAGTCGGAGCGATTGTGGCATCTGTATGAACTGTGCCTAAGGCCATATACAGTACACATTTCTTTCCTGCTACCTTGAGTTATGTATGTTGTGAAATGTTATTTCTGCATTTAAATAGTCCCTGAGACTCCTGTGCATATGTATCAGCATGCACACCCACAATCCTGTTGATCACTGTTAAATTTGGGTTTAGCAAAAAAAAAAAAAAAAAAGAATCTATAAAATGGATTTTTTTTTTTTTTTTCCCTCTGCTTGAGCAAAGACTGATCCAGACAGGTGCATTATTTTCATTAAAAAAAAAAATCTGATTAGCATGTATGTGGCAACAAATACCCACGACGTTCTGGTTCATGAAACTGAACCCAATCACACCAGCAGAGTGCATTGCTGTGTAGCCACTGGTTTGTGCTGTGAAGGTGTGGTGCAACGCATTGTTAGAACGCAGTGCACTGTTTACCCCTCTCTCTTTGTTTTTTTTTTTTTTTTTTGTTTTGTAACTTAATTGAAAATATCAAAGACATTTCATTTGCCGTTTCATGCAATGCAGCACATTGCTGTGTGGTCCAGTTCTTTGCAAAATGCTTGGCTGTGTGTAGTGTAAAAAAACAAAAAGTAGCATGTCCTATTCTTATATTTATTTTTTAATCCTTTTTTTTTTTTTTTTTTGTGCTAGCACGGTGGTGTGAACTTAACATTGGCCTAAAATTGTCTTGGTTGTGCGCTGGAACTGTGTTGGGCAAAGCAGCCCATCTCCACCCAAAGTATATGGTGTGAATAGGCCCCTAATATAAACACGGCTTCTATAACAAAAGTTTCAGCTTCAGTGTTATCTACCTATTAGCTGCAAAGTAGAGTATCCTTGAACCTAATTTGGTGCCTCAACTGTTAAGTAGTATGCTAAAGCTTGTCCAAATGGCCTACGGGGAGTTGTTAACCTGCAAGCTTGCAGTAAAATGAACCTTCGGGGTCACTGACTATTTCATTATGAACAGTCAGAACGTCTATAGAGGTTGAACGGCATCTTTGTGGCCAGCCTGGCCAACTCCATCCTTTTTCATTAGTACTTGAGCTGAGCTGCAGCATCTTCATTTATCGAGAACATTTTTCTAGAAAGTAGAAAAGGATCCTAACAGAATATTGCTTTGTTTTTGTTCATCTGGCCCTACAAGGCCTCTGGCAGATGAGGAGTTAACGCAGTGAAAAGAAGTGTGAGATGCTTGCTCCGCTTCCATTCCTTCACTGGCATGGCTGGGTATTTTTCATGTTAAAGATGGTGCAGAGTAATTAATAAATAGCTGGCCTGCTTTCCCCTTAGTATAGGTTGCCATGGTAATTCTAGCAACTGAATTATGGGCCTTTGATTTTCTCCTTTTAATTGCTTAGAATCAACTCCACATGGGTGACAATCATTGCCAGGCTTTTTTATTTTTGTTTGGTTAAATGAAAAAAGAATGAAACAAATTACAACTGTTTTAAATGTGGCTTGAATATAGGCTCTTCCATCGGAGATTATAGTAGCACAGAAAAGCAACTTAACATATATTAAACAAACCTGCACTGTTTGTGTGAGACAGTCATCTGGAACATATTAGCACCAAGATACATGGATAACAAGTAATGAGATTAAAGGTACAATCTGTCTGCCTGAGTATTGGACCTTTTTGTTCTAGTTGCTTATTAAGCCAAATCCCAGGCAATAAAAGATTATATTAAAGATATGAATCTTACCCCTAGGATTATGAAAAGCTGGGTATATATGCCCAGTGGGAAGCACTAGAAAGTCTGAAATACTCTGGTGCCAGGACTTTATATTCTAAGTCTGGTCACTGTAGAATTAATACCAGACAGATTCAGGATGGAGTATTATAATGATTCTATAAATCTGAAATGCAGTGGAAAAAAAAGACACTATGGGCTTATTATGAGAAGTGCAAACGTAACAGAATTGTCAGATGATTGAATCAGACGGGTGCAAAAATAGAAAAATCTACTATCTAGATCTAGAGGGCAGTACTGCTTATAGGGGGCACACAACTCTCCGAGTAAAACTGTTACAGGTGAAGTTGTTTTATTAGGATAAGTTCACCTTTTGTAAAATTTTACACGAGACTTTCTCAACCTTTTTAACCCTAGAGGAACCCCAAAAATGTTCATGTCTCGAGGAAAACGCCTTACTAAAACCAAATCATCAGGGCTCAATAGGAACAATGCTCCTTATATTAGGAAGAATGTCCCCCTTAACCCACTTGGCGGTATGATTAATTTTTTCAGATTTTTGATGCTCAAAGCGGTACAATGTTTTGCATGGAAATTTGGCGTTTTTATATTGTAGGCCTGTAATTCTTAGGAATAACACACTTGATTCTGTCCAAACATGAGTCTAGTAGACATCCCAGGTATGATAGCTTGAAAGACGAAATCATAAATTTAAAATATAATAAATAATTATAACATATAATAAAAATGATTCAATGTAATCAAATCAAAAACACTGAAATTTGCTCAATTGCAGAATTGTCACTGTCATTACTTTCAGTGTTTGACGGATTTCCCCACTAATCACTATCATTCAATTCTGCAAGTGATTCTAATTTATTATCGCTGTTTTCTAGCTGGTCTAAAACCGCTTTTGATGTAAAGGGACGGTTTTGGTTGCTATGGACAATCTCCAGTTTCCAGGCAAAAAGAAGAGTATTTATAATATAAAACTGCATGCAGGCCACTGGAGAAACCACTAGGGACAAATGACAAAAGGGATGTGAAATTATTTGATACAGTAATCTAATCTGTAAGATTACAGTGTACTGTATGTATTGTGTGTGTTTCACTTTTTGAATTTGGCGCCATGCTCTGTCCCTGTGTGTCGCAATGCTCGCAGGGAACGGAGCCCGGCGCTGTGATAGATTGAGCAGAGGACACGGCTTGTACACACAGCAGGGAGACATGGCAGGATCCTGGGGACAAGGTAAGTAACTGTACCTGGATCATGTTTAGAATTCTACCCTTAAAGACAGCTAAAAAGATAGGTGGTGTCATACTGCTGGCTTTGCTAAGTGGTGCTGAACTCTGTAGTCATCATCAAATAGGCGGTTCATCAGCCACAGCTCAAGGAACCCCTAGCAACCTCTGGAGGAACCCCAGGGTTCCGTGGGAGGTTGAGAATGGGAATGGCTGTTTTACACCCTTATTCAGGCTGTAACATGTTACCCATCCCCACACCTCCTCCTGTTATGGCAGTAAACAGGCAATCTTCTCCAATCCTCCCCCTCCTCGCTCACCACAAATAAATAAAATGCGACCATGTGGGGCTCTGGCCGCCTGATCGCATCGTTCATTTAGTGTTCTGTGAATGAATGAACTAAAACTACCAACCGCCTTTGCGTTGTGGTAGTTAATTCATTCTTCCTGTCGGTGTGTATCTGCTTGCCCGTGTGATGGTACGGGTGGACCATTTACACTGACAGTCTGCAGAAGACCTGCATGGTATCAGCTATCTGCTGATTGTGAGTGCAATGCTTTCCAATCTCCTAAAACAAAAAAAATAGTAAATACACATTATATATATATATATATATATATATATATATATATATATATATATATATATATATATATATATATATATGTGTATGTGTATATATGTGTATATATATATATATATATATATATATATATATACACACACACAATTCACACCATAGAAATGCAGTCTGGATACGTTACAGATGCTTTTCTGCATGCATGTTTTTGGTGCATTTTTTTTCCCCCCTCTTTTCTTAGCCTTAAATAAGGACGTGTGTTCCAGTGTGTTTTTGATGGGGTTTTTTTTTTTGGGGGGGGGGGGTTGAGAAATGATTCATCTCATGTGTAACCAGGTCTTTGTTACTAGAGTTTTGCAGGACGTTTATTGACTGTAATGTGAAAATGTAATTAAGCAGTTCCCTTTTCTGTCACAAGATGGCGGTTGATGAGCACATGGCCCTCCCTGAACTGCTATGTAGCACAAAGAATGCTGGGTACTGGCGCTTGACTGGATTTTTCAACAGGCTGTACTGACAGTCTGGAGCCGCAAGCTCCAAACAAAGCAGATAGGGGGAAGAGTTGAGAGAAGGATAAAAAAAACAAAAGCTGATGAAAATGAGGCGTCTTTTTGGCCACAATCAGGACGGCTCGAGTGTGTGGTGTGAGAGAGGTCCAGTCACGCTTCATGCCGCCGCTCAGTCGTCAGGGATGGGCTGTACCCCGCTTTGCTGTTTGGGTGTTTGCCCACTCCGGTCCGATATCCACTAGAGAAAAAGTGCTGCCGCATCTCCCTGATGGTCGTTGACTAGCCCGTTGCTGATCTTCTACGCTGTTTGAGAAAAGCAGTGCATACGATACATGGTAACAGCTCGGGGGCTCAGGCATCGCCACAGAAAATTCAATTCTCTGAGGAGCAATTACGGCTGGCATGGGCTCCGGCGTCGTGCCACGTGCCCCCTATAGCTCTTAAAGCAGCTGACTTACACCTACGGCGGTTTATGTAGGAGAGCCAATCTGCCACAGTATATTGATGGCGGCGGGTCGGCAAGAGGTTAAACAAGGTTGAGTCAGTCTCATCCACTTCAGCCAGGTAAGCAGCCCAATTGCCCTTTCAATCTGCCTGACTCCTCTGATCCTCCATGCTGGCTATACAACTGCTCGGCTAAATCCACTGCACCATAACTCACAGTGAATAATTGACTGCTTCCACCATTATTACTCTGAGTGAGGTAATTGACTCTTGCTAAGTGCGCCAATGACACCAGGGCCCCAACGTAGCCAGCAGGCAAATATACATTTTAAGGACTATACATAAATTGTTATCCAGTTTAGTGGCTGTATATTGCTTCCATTTGCAAATGGGGGCCTAGGCATTGCCTAACCATCTTAGGTACACCCAGGCAATTTAGCCACTTTTTTCTTGCTGCATCTACAACTGTTTAACACTTGTGGGTAAGGCTACAGCCTATGCTGTTTGAGTCAGGGTTTGGTTCTTTTCTATTTGAGTACATTGCTAGTGTACTGTATGAGTTTATCATATAATGTACTACATTTTCTGCATATGTTTATTAAGAAATATACCCTGTTATCCCCTATATGGTCTTGCGTCTGATCTCAGGGTGACCTTCAATTTCTGCAAAACTGCCAGACCCATGTTTAAAGAGGTACAACCTGAGGTTTCAGAGGGTTTGAGGCCTTTTGCAAAGTCGAGGCAAGAACAGAGGACTCCTACGAGGGGGAGGTAGCGATACATACAGTTGTGCTCATAAGTTTACATACCCTGGCAGAATTTGATTTCTTGGCCAATTTTCAGAGAATATGAATGATAACAGAAAAACTTTTCTTTCAATCATGGTTAGTGTTTGGCTGAAGCCGTTTATTATCAATCAACTGGGTTTACTCTTTAAATCATAATCATAACAGAAACTACCCAAATGACCCTGATCAAAAGTTTACATACCCTATTTCTTAATACCGTGTGTTGCCCCCTAACATCAATGACAGCTTGAAGTCTTTTGCGGTATTTGTGGATGAGGCTCTTTATCTTCTTAGATAGTAAAGCAGCCCATTCCTCTTGGCAAAAAGCCTCCAGTTCGTGTAAATTCTTTGGCTGTCTTTCGCGAACTGCACGTTTGAGATCTCCCCAGAGTAGCTCAGTGATATTGAGGTCAGGAGACTGAGATGGCCACTCCAGAACCTTCACTTTATTCTGCTGTAGCCAATGACAGGTCGACTTGGCCTTGTGTTTTGTATCATTGTCATATTGGAATGTCCAAGTACATCCCATGCGCAGCTTCCTGGCTGATGAATGCAAATGTTCCTCCAGTATTTTTTGATAACATACTGCATTCATCTTGCCATCAATTTTGACCAAATTTCCTGTGCTTTTGAAGCTCACACAACCCCAAAACATCAGCGATCCACCTCCGTGTTTCACAGTAGGAATGGTGTACCTTTCATCATAGGCCTTGTTGACTCCTCTCCAAATGTAGTGTTTATTGTTGTGACCAAAAAGCTCAATTTTGGACTCATCACTCCAAATGACTTTGTGCCAGAAGGTTTGGGGCTTGTCTCTGTGCTGTTTGGCATATTGTAAGCAGGATACTTTGTGGAATTTGCGTAGTAATGGCTTTCTTCTGGCGACTCGACCATGTAGCCCATCTTTCTTCAAGTGCCTCCTTATTGTGCATCTTGAAACAGCCACACCACATGTTGTCAGAGAGTCCTGTATTTCACCTGAAGTTATTTGTGGGTTTTTCTTTGTATCCCGAACAATTTTCCTGGCAGTTGTGACTGAAATTTTAATTGGTCTATCTGACCGTGGTTTGGTTTCAACAGAACCCCTCATTTTCCACTTCTTGATTTAGAGTTTGAACACTGCTGATTGGCATTCTCAATTCCTTGGATATCTTTTTATATCCCTTTCCTGGTTTTTACAGTTCAACTATCTTTTCCCACAGATCCTTTGAATATTCTCTAACTCAGAATCCAGAAATGTCAGTGCAGCACTGGAAGAAAGATGTAAGGGTCTGTCAGGAGTCCAGAAACTCATTTACCTTTTATACGCACACACTAATTACAAGCAAACCGATCACAGGTGAGGATGGTTACCTGTTAATAGCCATTCAAACCCCTTTGTGTCAGCTTGTGTGCCTGTTATCAGGCCAAAATCACCAGGATATGTAAACTTTTGATCAGGGTCATTTGGGTAGTTTCTGGTGCCATTATGATTTAAAAAGAGTAAACACAGTTAGTTGATAATAAATGGCTTCAGCCAGACACTAACCATAAGTGAAAAAAGTCTTTGTGTTATCCATAGTCTCTGAAAAATGGCCAAGAAATCGTAAATTCTGCCAGGATATGTAAACTTATGAGCACAACTGTATGTTATAGTACTTATCTCCAATCAGACCTACTCGTCCAATATTAGAGGATGGCAACAAATGTCTGCTATCCCTAGGAACCAGTTAGGGTGTACTCCCACTGGCAGTTGTAACTGTACCCGGCATGAGTAACCCCCTTGGTCTTGTTTTTGTGCTGCGAACCATGGTAGGACTGCTTGGAAGAGAGGTAGTTTGGGGCACCGTTCACTTGTAATCTGATAGTTCACTTCAGTGCAAGTCCATAAACAGTTGATGAATGGTACCCCTCAGAGAGAAAAAAGGGGGGCCTCTTACCAAATGGAAATGATCTCAAATTACAGAGATCAAAGGCCACAAACTTGTCGGGCGGAGTCTGTGTGTGACGTCCTCATGTACTGGCAAGTCGGTTGACACCAGGGCCGGCTCGTTTTACGAGTGCTGCCTTTTTGAAAAGGGGCTTCTGAAAGTGTTCCTGCAGCTCATGAGAAAGCCAGCTGAACAAAAATACTGGGGTTATGGCAGATACCTTCATCCTGGTAAACCACTTTCAAACCGCAACGTGTGTATATTTACGTATTGCGGTCGGCAAGTGGTTATAGCGGGTGGAACTCTACTTTAAGACCAACTAGGAATAGTTCCCCTTCAGGCTCCACCCACCCTTAGTACAAAACTTCTTGGCCATGCGTCTGTCAGTGTGACAAGTGCAGTAGCCAGGGAGGGAGGAGGGCAACCTTAGTCTCTTGCTGTTCCAAAACTAGAGAAGGGAGTTGGTTTTTCACATCTGCTTCCTTGTTTCACTGCTTGACTGAAAGAGGGGACATGAGCTTATTTGTACTTTCAGGGGTTTATTATTTATTTCATAAAGGTGTAGCTTATATTGCAGTAAGACTTAGTTTAGATTTGCGGTTGGGGGGTGGCAAATATGTGCGGTTGAGTTCACGTTTTTGCTGCCTGTCAACCGCGCGCCGGGGGCAGCGGACAGGGATGTTTACATGCCACGCCACAATGCTTTGCATCTACGGTAAAGTTGTCCCCACATGTAGCAATCCGTGGGTGGCAAGCCCACCGAACGCTACACGTTCAAGTAAACCCCAAAGATGGGGTTAAAACAGACCGTAAGGACGCATCGAAATGCTTCCTAACTGCCTGTCAGTAGCCTCTGGAGCGCAATCCAGACGCGGATCAGGCTTCAGAGGCAAGGGAGATTTAGACGCATGTCTAAATCTACCCGAACAGAAAAGGTATAACATGAAATGCAACTGATGCCTTGATGATCCTTGTCATTATTACACACACAGCCTAGTAGCTCCAGTATTAACTTTTAATACCCTGAATGTGTATGACATTAATTTTGGCATATTTGAATGTGACATTTTCACATCTTAATTTTATCAGACAGAGCTCTTACAGTCTGTTCAAAAAGTGTTTCAGTGTTTTAATATGACTATTAAGCCTTGATGGTTATTACCATTACAGTTGCAGTAAAATGTTTAAAACCTCAAACTGTCAGTGCAAGTGCAAAATCACTACAAATGATATTACCTTTTTGCTTTTTTTTTTCTACCGTTCATTTTAGTTGCTGTATTTAAATATAAATATGTTTTAGATATTTTACAAAAGAGTTGTAATGTTGTTGAAGTCCATTCTTTTAACATCTATAGAGATGCGATATACAGCACAGTTGGAGTGCATGGTGTTCAATGGGTTAATGGACTCACAGGCTTTCACTGCAAGAAGGAGCAGTAAGCTCGGACATTGTGTTAAACCACAAAGCAGACAGCAGAGCTGCAAATGTAATGAGAAGATATGGCTGTCTTTTGTATCTAGATCAACAAACCTATACACAGAAACAAAGCTTTTAAAACACAAAAATACATCGATAATTCATTATGTAATTAGGCTGATCACATTTCCCATATAAATCTTAAAAAAAAAAAGTGTCAGTTTCCCCTATTTATTATTGATATTTATATGTAGCCCTGTCAGTTTATGCCACGCTTTACATACTGTTCAGTCCCTGCCTTCATGTAGCTTATAGTCTAAGGTCCCTATCTCCCATAAATACATACTAAGACCAGTTTAGACAGGAGCCAGTTAACCTACCAGCATGTCTTTGGACAGTGAGAGGAAACCAAAATGCCCAGAGGAAACCCATGCAAGCACAAGGAGATCATCCAAAATCCATGCAAAGCTGTTTCCTTTTTGGTGTTGAAGTTAAGTGACCGAGCATTGGCCTCGGAAGTTATGTGCAGTGCTTACAAGCTGGCGAGTTATCTTCAATAGTCTTGAAGCTTTGCAGATTGCTGGGAGATGCAAGTTGCTTGGAATTGCTCCAAAGGTACAAAAAAGGAACTCTGCTCTCACTGAGTACTGGAAGGAGCCTGTCCTTTTCCCAGGATCCATTGTAGTAGGTAGCTTCTGTTGCACTTGACATTCATGGTTCCCTCAATGAACTGTAGTTCCCCAGTGCCGGCAGCACTCATGCAGCCCAAGACCATGACACTCCCACCACCATGATTGACTGTAGGCAAGACACACTTGTCTTTGTACTCCTCACCTGGTTGCCACCACACATGCTTGACACCATCTGAACCAAAAAAGTTTATCTTGTTCTCATCAGACCACAGGACATGGTTCCAGTAATCCTTGTCCTTAGTCTGCTTGTCTTCAGCAAACTGCGGGCTTTCTTGTGCATCTTTTTAGAAGAGGCTTCCTTCTGGGACAACAGCCATGCAGATCAATTTGATGCAGTGTGTGGTATATGGTCTGAGCATTGACAGGCTGACCCCCCACCCCTTCAACCTCTGCAGCAATGCTGGCAGCACTCATACGTCTATTTCCCAAAGACAACTGGATATGATGCTGAGCACGTGCACTCAACTTCTTTGGTTGACTATGGTGAGGCCTGTTTTGAGTGGAACTTGTCCTGTTAAACCTCTGTATGGTCTTGGCCACCGTGCTGCTGCTCAGTTTCAGGGTCTTGGCAATCTTCTTATAGCCTAGGCCATCTTTATGTAGAGCTAGAGCTTGGTGATTTTCTAAAAAAAAAAAAGAAATCTGCCACTAGGCCGAAGCCGCAGCCTCACCTGAAAACTCCTGCCTGTAGCTCTTCAGGACCGGCACGGTGTCAGCGCCGGTCCTGGTGAAAAAAAAAAATCGATTTGCTTAAATTTTGAATTGATTTGACCTCTCAACTCGATTCAAGATTTAAATGTAGAGCAACAATTCTTTTTTTCAGATCCTCAGTTCTTTGCCATGAGGTGCCATGTTGAACTTCCAGTGATCAGTATGAGAGAGTGATGACACCAAATTTAACGCACCTGCTGCCCATTCACACCTGAGACCTTGTAACACTAATGAATCGCATGACACCGGGGAGAGAAAATGGCTACTTTTACATTGTAGCAAAGTGTCATTTCTTCAGTGTTGTCACATTAAAAGATATAATATATTTACAAAAATGTGAGGGGTGTACTCAATTTTGTGAGATACTGTGTGTGTGTGTGTGTGTGTGTGTGTGTGTGTGTGTGTGTGTGTGTGTGTGTGTGTGTATATTTCCAAAGGTATTGGGATGCCTTTAATGGCATCTCAGTCTTATGCCCTGTACATACGGTCGGACTTTGTTCGGACATTCCGACAACAAAATCCTAGGATTTTTTCCGACGGATGTTGGCTCAAACTTGTCTTGCATACACACGGTCACACCAAGTTGTCGGAAAATCCGATCGTTCTAAACACGGTGACGTAAAACACGTACGTCGGGACTATAAACGGGGCAGTGGCCAATAGCTTTCATCTCTTTATTTATTCTGAGCATGCGTGGCACTTTGTCCGTCGGATTTGTGTACACACGATCGGAATTTCCGACAACGGATTTTGTTGTCGGAAAATTTTATCTCCTGCTCTCCAACTTTGTGTGTCGGAAAATCCGATGGAAAATGTCCGATGGAGCCTACACACGGTCGGAATTTCCGACAACACGCTCCGATCGGACATTTTCCATCGGAAAATCCGACCGTGTGTACGGGGCATAAGTCCGTAGGGTTTAATATTGTGTTGGCCCACCATTTGCAGCTATAATAGATTCAACTCTTCTGGGAAAGCTGTCCACAAGGTTTAGGAGCGTCTATGGGAATGTTTGACCATTTTTCTAGAAGAGCATTTGTGAGGTCAGGCACTGATATGAATGAGAAGGCCTGGCTCGCTGTTTCCAATTTAATTTGTCCCAAAGGTGTACTATCGGGTTGAGGTCAGGACTCTGTGCAGGCCAGTCAAGTTCCTCCACCCCAAACTCTCTCATCTATGTCTTTATGGACCTTGCTTTGTGCACTGGTCCAAATCATTTGGTGAAGGAGGGATTATTGGTGGTTTTTTTTTTTTTTTTTTTCAGTGATTGGGCTTGTCCTGTAAAAAAGGTATCGTTCGCCTGGATACACTAAGTAGTTGCTAACACAGCATAAAAAAAAAAAAAGTTGTGGCACATTTTGATATTTTTCTCCACAAGATCCATATTAAAAGATCAGAGAAAAACATATAAAAAGAACAGATGGATAGCACAGGATGTAGTATGTGGTGAAAGAAATATGCAAAGTCATTTAACTACTAGATGCCAGTCTAAAGAATTTTTTTCTCACTGGCCTGAGTAAGCAAACAGGAAAACCAAGTACAGTTTGCAGGGGCCCAAGGGCCACCCAAAAAGACCACAGGTTTGGCATTGAGGAAGTAAGGAATGGTTCAGACCTGATTTTATTTATTTTATTTTATTTTTGTGGCATCTGTGCCATTTTTTGAAACCTTTTTTATTTCCTGTCCTGGAAATTCGCTCTGAAATGGTTGTCACTGGTCATCCCTGTTGGAAAAATTCCCATCTATTCCTGTTCTGGTGACAAGTTTTAGTTTTCTTCAGGTTTTTGTTACCAGGACAAGTTGAGAGAGGGATTTTTGCATTAATGGGAATACAAATCTGACAGAGCTTTTAATTCTTCCCTGCTCAGCCTCAGCAGCATACTGGCTGTCAATCATAGATCTGGGTGGGTTCGAGTTGTCGGGATACAACCAGTGACATCTGCTGACAGCGGTTTTTGGTCAGCTGATTCTGGATCACGGGAGTGCAAAAGTGCATTCCTGTGACCCATAAGAGAAGTATGACCAAACAAGCTTTGGCCATAATACTTCTAATCTGGTCTGTCTATATTACCTACTCCGCTCAGTTACTTTGCACAAATCTTTATATATCAGCAGCCAATGGGCAGACTTGTCAGTTAAATCTCATTGGTATCACCTAGCAAAACTTTCAACTCGGTGTGCACCGTCTGGGTGACGGAACACTTTTCAGCTTGTTTATCTGTCGTTGAATTTGCTGATTGTACAGCCTGACATATAGATGATAAACCATACATTTGTGCATAAGAATGGAGTCAATATGACATTGAGTATGCAAAAAATTACAAAACTACATTTATGAAATAAAAAAAAAAACTACAGTAAACTACTGGTAATATAATAGTGTGGGTAACATGTTCCAGGATCCGCTTGTGGCACTGCATACATTAAAATGGCTTGGGGCACTTCTCATTACTGCGGGCTCTAGTTCTAGTGACTGCCATAAACTTCAGTTTCTTAAAAATCAGGTCAATGCACTGTATTTGTTTGGGTAATGCATTGCAATTACATGTTTCATTTGTTAAAATGCACAGCTAGTGCAGAAGGTCCATTATCGGACTTGCATTTCAGCAGTCAGCTCTAAGTTAGGTCACTTAGAATCCAAATGATTTATCTTTTCAGGTGTTGGCATGGTTTCCTGGAAAATTGTATTAGAGATAAACTTATGACTGCCGGATGACAAATTAAAATGACATTGCTTTTTTTTTTTTTTTTTTTTTTTTTTTTTTTCCCAAGTACAAGCTGTGATGGAATTGATGTGCACTTTTATTTTTACATTGCGGAATGTCGGGTACCTTGGACATTGATGATCTTTGCATGTTGGGTTTATATTTTGAAAGTAGTGTAAATGCAGGCACTCTGTTCTAATAATCTTTTATATCTTTGACTGCCTTTCATTATTAGACTTCCATCCACACAATACTGATCTATGCTCAGCAGGTTGTAAATCTGAGTACATTAGTGTCTTATTTTTTTACATCTCTAGATGCGCTAATGGTGTTTTAATGTAATTAAAAGTTACATAATATTGGCATTTCCTTTCTTTAAAGATGAAATGTTCTAATGTAATAATGGTGCAGGTCCAGAAGGATACTGCAGATTAGACATATTTGCAAGCAGTAGCACTAAGATCACTCTCCCCATCTATCTCTGTGTGCCACTAAACAGATCCTGGGCTCGCTTGCCTCTATTTTCTCCATGTAAGGTGATCTGGAGCGAGGCAACCATTCCACTCCAGTGTCCGGCCAAGTGTGTATATCTGTCATGGAGTTTGACGTTTCATGTAATATAGGAGAAGTTTGGTAGTTTATATAGTTTTGAGAAAATGGTAATCCACCTTTTTTTTTTTTAACTTCTTTTTTTTTTTCTCTTTGTTATCTATCAGAAATGAAGTAAGCCAGGCTGATACCACGTGCTTCGGACTTCAGAGCTGTGTTATCAGAGGAAAACACAGGAAATGTGCATGTATTCTAGAAATATCATCTGATGCCGCGTACACACGACCGGACTTTCCATCAGAATAGACTCCGATGGTCTTTCCGACGGAGTTCCGCTGAAACGGACTTGCCTACACACGATCACACAAGTCCGATCGTTTAGAACATGATGACGTACGATGGGACTAGAAAGAGTAAGTTCAATAGCCAGTAGCCAATAGCTTTTTTTGGTCTGTCCGGAATAGTATACAGACTAACGGTTTTCCCTAGGGTTGTCCCGATACCACTTTTTTAGGACCGAGTACAAGTACCGATACTTTTTTTTCAAGTACTCGCCGATACCGAATACCGATACTTTTTTTTTTTTTAATGTCACGTGACAGTGTTTTTGTTTTTTTTTTGTTTTTTAACAGTGCTTTTTTTTTTTTTTTTTGAAGGGGGGGGGGGGGGGAGGGGGTGAACGGTGTGTGTGTTGTTGTTTTTTTTTTTTTTTTTTTTAATCAGCCCTGTTGGGGGGCTTTGGTGAGATATCAGGGGTCTTAACAGACCTCTGATATCTCCCCCTTGAGACAGAGAAAGAGACAGAGGATAGAGATTCCCCAGTCCCTTTCTCTGCAGCCTCAGCTGCACTGAAAATGAATGGAGAGAAGACAGCGACTCCTCTCCATTCATAAACTGAGACATCGTAATCACAGGAGATTACAATGTTTCAGTTATGTAAATGGACAGAGTCAGCTGACTCTGTCCATTCACAAAGGAAGGAGGAGGAGGACGGCGGAACGGAGGGGGAGAACGGAGGGGGACAGAGAAGAAGAGAGGAACGGAAGGGAAAGCGGAGGGGGACAGAAAAGGAGAGAGAGGAACGGAGGGGACAGCGGAGAGGCACAGAGAAGGAGAGAGGAATGGAGGGGACAGCGGAGGGGGACAGAAAAGGAGAGAGGAACGGAGGGGGACAGCGGAGGGGGACAGAGGAACGGAGGGGGCATGGAGGAGGATGCAGTGACAGTCAGCGGTGAGCGATCACCGCTGTATGTCACTAAAGCAGCTGAAAGCCGCTGGGGGAGAATCTTGTAACTCCCCCACGCGCCGATCACAGCTGTCTTCTAGGTATCGGGGGAAGCATCGGGAGCATTTGCCCGAGTACAAGTACTTGGGCAAATGCTCGGTATCGGTGCCGATACCGATACTAGTATCGGTATCGGGACAACCCTAGTTTTCCCAATAGGAACTGATTCCGTCGGAAAGATTTGAAACATGTTCTATTTCTAGGTCCGTCAGAATTTTAGAAAGAAAAAGTCAGATGAAGCCCACACACGATCAGAATGTGTTGGAATGTTCAGCCTGTGCTAATAAGGCAGGTAATCACTTAGGGAAATCATTATGGCTGGTTTGCTGCAAAGGTGGACAATCTCTGTACTGACCCCGCTCTCCCTACCGAATGTGAAAATATTCACCGCTTCGCAAGAAAGACACTGCACAGCTGGATATTGCTAAGCATGGCTTATCTAATGATTTTGCTAACGAAATTCCCTATTAGATATACGGGTTCTATTATTTCTTTTTTTAGTCAGAGAAAGCTTTGGTTATATTGCAGATATTTCCTTACATATCCATATCCATGCAGAGCTTGTAATAACATTCTGTAGAGTGGTCTTTGTAGAAATCAGTCTGAGGTCAGCGAAGAGGAAGGCAGATGTGTTGTAACCAGTGCAGTGGTGACCCAGCTAAGTTTCATTTATTAGGTTCAGTTGGCAGTGATTTAGGTCTCTTGCACACTACAGCTTGAAAAAGCTCAGTACAGGTTTTATTTTCACTGAGCTAAAATACAGCCCGTTAATTGTAATGTACCTATGCACACAGGTGCATAAACAAGCGCTGTGCATTCTTGAGTAAAAAAAAAAAAAAAAATAAATCTGCATTTTTGGTCAGTAATTTACTCCTCATGTGCACGATTGCGCACAAATGTGCGGAAATGCTTATTCACATATTGTGCAGAACAAAAACGTGAGAATAAGTTTGCGTGCGGATTTGCACAAAAATTGCGTGAATGCATATGTGCGAAAATGTGCGCAAATACATACAAAAAGAAGTCAGAAAAAGTAGATGCTCAAACAGGAGTATTGTGTGCTTTGATGTGATTGTTAACCTTCAATATTTTTTTGAATGTTTTGTTTTTTTTTTTTTTTTTAAATAAAAATAACAAACATGCCTGTACTTACCTGCTCTGTGCAATCGTTTTGCACAGAGCAGTCCCAATCCTTCGCTTCTGGGGCCCACCGGCACTCCAGACACCTCCTCATCGGGTGCCCCCACGTAAAGTCGCTTTCTCTGGGGGCACCCATGCGGGCTCGCTCCGGAGTCCTGTTGCTGTGTCTACTGACACAGTGGGATTTGGCCCCGCCCCCGTTCCCATGTCACATGATTTGATTGAGGGCAGCAGGAGCCAATGCTGCTATCAATCTGTCCAATGAGGAGAGACAGCGGCTGGAGCCAATGCACTCGTCCACATTGCTGGATTGGATTGGGCTCAGGTAAGAAAATGGGGGGGGGGGGGGGGGTCTGGGAGGGATCTGCAGCACAGAAGGTTTTTCACCTTTTAATGCATAGAATGCATTAGGGTGAAAAATCTTAAAGGCTTTAGAACCACTTTAACATCACGATAATTTGTGGATCCCAGTCACGATACATGTAGACCCAGCCTAAATTATAAAGTCACCTGTAACTAATTCACTGACCCTGCAGGGCTCTTTCACAGAGGCAGACCGATCGGGTCCACCTGTCAGTTTTTCAGGTGGACCCGATTGGACCCTCCGGTCTCCTTCTATGGAGCGGCGGGTGTACGTTGACATCGAATCCTCCAAAAGATGAATGGGGATCCGTTCCCCATCAGTCTGGCAGTATGGATCGGATGGCTGTCAGGCATAAACAAATAGGCAGTCCATTTACATCCCATAGAGCAGTGGTTCTCAAGTACCCCCAACAGGCCAGGTTTGCAGGTTTTCCTTTATCTTGCACAGGTGCTTTAAATCGGAGTCAAAGGCTTGGTATTTTGGACAGCTATTTTATCTAAGAGAAATTCCTAAAACATGGCCTGTTAGGGGTACTTGAGGACAGGGTTGAGAACCACTGCCATAGAGTAGAGCAGGCTGTGTCCGCTCTGCATAAGTGACATGGACCAGCCATTCGCCTGCTTAGCGGGGACCATCAGACAGATTCCCCGCTGAGCAGGCGGACTCCCTGGATCCTGTCCCATGTATTAGGGGTCTAAAGCCCCATACGCACTATTAGATTTTCTGCAGATTTTTGTCTGCAATTTTACCAAAACCATATAGTGCAAGGGCCTGCCTGATTATACAAACTGAAACTCTTGAGGTTGGACCTCATATTATATGGCTTTGGTAAATCTGAAGACAAAATCTGCAGAAAATCTAATAGTGTGTATGAGGCTTTAGATTAAATGTTGTATTGAACTCTGCTGATGTGTGTAGTGGATGAACGGTGTTGTAAATTTTCATTAGCGGTGTGTAGTCACTTATTACTGTAGTTTTGTACCTAGTAATGTTCATATAGTGCTGCTCTCATATGTTTTTGCTCCAGTGTAGCACTGTGTGGTTTTGATGTAATTACGGTCCTGTGACCACAAGAACAGGTAAATATCAGCTGACATGGTTACAATTTCCTGTTCCCTTTCTAAACCTATTCATTTCTGTCTTGCTTGCTCTTCACGAAACACTCTTTATTCGTCTGCCACAACAATGCTTTTTTTTTTTTTTTTTTTCCTCAAACTTAAGAAAGCAGAATGAAAACACTAAAAATGAACCCAGACTACAAACGCTAGAGGCGTTCTGTTTTAAGTCTGCATGTTCAGGCAGGTTTTCCCTGTGGTCAGGACAAATGCTGGAGCACACAGAAGGTTTCTGACTTACTTTACTGGATGATGTTTAAGCCTAAGGCGATCTCTCTTCCCCTATTGCTGTTATTTTCATAAAAGGATCTAGGCAGAGAGGATCTTCTATATGACCCTGTATTTGTTTAACCTCTTTTTGTGGTAGATGCAGACTCTTCACATGCCTTGGGGGTAAATTAAATAATACAGATGTTTATTTTACAGAATAAACCCGTAATTATAGATTGTAGAACCTTTAGAGTATACATGGTATACGGTTAATGGGCTAAGTAAAGGATTGGTCTATCATTTAGAAATGGTAACACAGCAGTGTAATGAAGCCCAGTCCTTAATATTACCTGTCGTCAGGATACAAGAGCTGTATGTTGAGTGAATAATACATAGAAAAAAAAAACCTCCCTCCTAACCCAGGTCTTTTTGCTTTTGGTAATTCCAAGGTAATGTTAAGGTTAATGCTATCCACTACCTTGTAACTTAGAAGAGACTTTCTGCTTGAGATGCCAGTTGAAAATATGTATTCCGTGGTTTGTAATAGTGCTTGTATTTTATCCGAGGTCCACTGTGGACTGTATTACAGGATGATCTACTGGAAGCCTGTCTGTTGATAAATTTTTATATAAAGCATTTTTCCTTCCAAACTTACTTGGCTACTGCCAACTATAGTGCTGGAGGTGGCTCAGGCATTTTTATGTGCAAGACGGCTTAAAGTGAGATTAAAGGACCATTCCATTTTTTTATTTATTTTTTTTAAATAAGAATAAAATTGTTATACTTGCCTGCTCTGTGCAGTGGAGACAGGTTTTATTTGTATCACCAATACAGAGTGGTACTGTGGATTACACAAGTGCCACGTCCCGATATCTTGGACAATTGGAGAGAAATTTGGATGATGGACGTTATAGGCGCCACAATGACAACATATTAAATTTAATGTTTTATTACAACATATATACAGTTGAACAAAACAAAAAAACCTTGACTATTCATAATGCAACAGTGTTTGCCCTAATAACATTTAACACACCATCTATTGAACCAATAACATTAGACTACTTCTTGTCAAAAGGCCAAGGATCAACCAAGGATGTAGATTCTCTCAGATCCATTAGCTGAGCTAATCTACAGCACACCGCCTATTCTACACTACACCTGATGGAACAATACCAATTGAAATTGATCCTTCGTTGCTTTGACAATAAGTAGCCTAATGTTATTGGTTCAATAGGTGGTGTGTTAAATGTTTAAGGCAACACCGTTGCATTATGAATAGTCAATGTTTTTAGTATTGTTCAACTGTATATATGTTGTAATAAAACATTACATTTTAACATTTTGGCATTGTGGTGCTCTGCAATGATATTGCACAGAGTGGTCCCTTACCTCCTCTTGGTGGTCCCCTGCTGGCACTGTCTTCTCCCCCCTCAGGATGCTTCATGAGCGCAAGGCAAGTGCCAAGGGGGCACCTGTGCTTGCACGCTCCTGACTTGGTGTCCCCAATCCAGCCACAGTTGGAGTCTAAGCCTGGGTTCACACTGCCTGCCACGTCAGCATGACTTGCATGTGACGACTTAACAGAAGTCAATGCAAGTCGTACCAAAAGTAGTACAGGAACCTTCTTCTAAGTTGTAGTGACTCAAATTGCTCCAAAGTCGGAGCGATTGTCGCATCAGTGTGAACCAGGCCTAGAGGGTCAGTAAAACAACAGCTTGACTGTTTTTACTGCCCCCTCCCCGGCAATCCAGGTGAACAAGTCCCTACTTTGCTTTTATTGTGAGACTTTCCCACTGTCAGAATACACTGATCAGTGCTGCCAGCTGACCTGATCGAGCAGGAAAACGGACTGGATTGTTGTACAGAAGTCAATCGGTAGATCGACTTTTGTAAAATCTCCCTGCCATACAGCATTGAAATTCGACTGGTCCAGAATTTTGATCCATGTATGGGCCAGCTTTACACTTTTTAAAACTGTTTAAACTAGTAGAAAATTTTAAGTAGAAATGTATAGGCAAAACTTTTTTTTTTTTTGTACATTTTTGATAGAGTGAGTGGGTATTACCCCCGCCAGATTTTTTTTTTTTTTTTTTTTTTTTTAACATGAACTGTGATTTGTTGTGGAGATTTAACTTTACATCCTGTCCCATAGCCAAACAGGAAGTGTCAGGAAATCCCTGCAAAATGAGGGAATCCATTGGGGTCCCTCTGGACATTCAAAATTAGTGTCCCCTATTGGAAGATTTCCCCTCTATTACCTTTCAAGGAGCAACCCAAAATTAGTGTTTTGTTTTTTTTTTTTTTTTTTTTTTTTTTGGGTGTATTTTTTTTTTTTTCATTGTGCTGATACTGGCTGTGGCTTAAAGGGACACAGAGTGCAGGAGTTCAGTAGTAAGTGACACAAAGATTCAGGAATAATTTCAACATAGTTCCCAGAAGCTCAACAGTAATTCCACAATTTTTACTTTTACATTTACTTTCAATGATAATGGTAAACAGGACAATTAAAGAGGGGAATCTCCCTGATGCCTTATCACACCTATGCATTTTTAGTGTTTTTTGCATTTTGCAGATTTGCACTACAGAAAGTGTTCCATGGGAAACCATGTTAAGTGGACTGTAGTGCAAAATGCAAAAAGCACTAAAAATGCATAGGTGTGAATCGGGCCTGACGGGACACAGACAGCAGTAAGAATCTAATAGATGTCCTAAATCCATCTCCACTCTGTCCAATACTGAAAAAAAACGTTTTTTGCCTTTTAGTTACATAATGCCATTCAGCATTGTGAACAATTTTAATTTGGTTTAAGTGATTGTTACTGTGTACCTTATTAAAAGAAAAATTGCTAGAACTTGATTCTTTACTCCTTGAGTCGAATACCAATTTGAAGAGAGTCATGATTGTGGCCCATAACCTGCTCCTTCATTACCTTTTTCTCTAATTGCCATTTTTCACGTCTATTTGTCTTACAAGGTCTTATGACAGGGAAAATATAATAAAGTAAGCTTGTTTGGTGCATCAAGTTTTATACACTCTATTGGACTTTTTTTTTTTTTCTCCCCTTCATGTTTTTTGTTAGATTGCTTAGAACCAGTTGTCTTTATCTAACATCGTGTTCCGTTTTCCTCAGTTGATTAACAGTCTAAACCAGGGGTAGGCAACCTTTGAGCACAGTGTGCCGAAAAATGTTTTCAAAGAAATTGAGCGTGTCGATTTTATATAACAAAAAATCAACTTCACACTCCCGATCACGAAAGGATTTTTTATTAAGTAAATGCTATAAACTACTTTTTACTAGTGGGAAATTAGCATCCTGCAACTCCACACTCAGATCACTGTCCACCACCACTGTAACCCCCCCTGCTCATCTGCCCCCACCACTGTAACCCCTTTCTCATCTGCCCCACCATTGTAACACCCTGGTTATCTGCCCCACCACTGTACCTCCCTGCCACATCTTATCCACTGCCGTACCCCCATGCTCTTCTGTCTCACCACTGAACCATCTTCTCATCTGTCCTAACACTATACCTCGTGCACATCTGTCCCACCTCTGTTCCCCCTGCTCTTCTGCCCCACCACTAACCCCATGTGTTCCACCGATGTACCACCTCTCTCCTCTGCACCCCTCTGCACACCCCCCCCCAACTCCACCGCTGTAACCCCCTGCTCATCTGTCCCACCAATGTACCCTCTTTTCCTCCTCTGCCCAACACTGAGCTCCCCTTCTCAACCTTCCCACCACTGTATCCCTTTGCTCTTCTGTCCCACTACTTGTAACCTCCCCTGCTCATCATGCCCTATCAATATACCTATCCTTTCACATCTGGCCCAAAGCTGACCCCCCCCTGCTCATCTGGCCCATCGCTGACCCCCCCCTGCTCATCTGGCCCATCGCTGACCCCCCCTGCTCATCTGGCCCATCGCTGAACCCCCCCTGCTCATCTGGCCATCGCTGAACCCCCCCCTGCTCATCTGGCCCAAAGCTGAACCCCCCCTGCTCATCTGGCCCAAAGCTGAACCCCCCCCTGCTCATCTGCCCAACGCTGACCCCCCCTGCTCATCTGGCCCAACGCTGAACCCCCCCTGCTCATCTGGCCCAACGCTGAACCCCCCCCCTGCTCATCTGGCCCAAACGCTGAACCCCCCCCCCTGCTCATCTGGCCCAACGCTGAACCCCCCCCTGCTCATCTGGCCCAACGCTGAACCCCCCCCTGCTCATCTGGCCCAAAGCTGAACCCCCCCCTGCTCATCTGGCCCAAAGCTGAACCCCCCCCTGCTCATCTGGCCCAAAGCTGAACCCCCCCCCTGCTCATCTGGCCCAAAGCTGAACCCCCCCTGCTCATCAGGCCCAAAGCTGAACCCCCCCTGCTCATCTGGCCAAAGCTGAACCCCCCCTGCTCATCTGGCCCAAAGCAGCT